>NC_089814.1:6071703-6179918 GCF_029633855.1 Hoplias malabaricus
AGAGTGTTGTATGGTGTTATATGATGTAGAGTGTTGTTTGTTGTTATATCGTGTATAGTGTTGTATGGTGTTATATGGTGTAGAGTGTTGTATGGTGTTATATGGTTTATAGTGTTGTATGGTGTTATATGGTGTAGAGTGTTGTATGGTGTTATATGTTGTAGAGTGTTATATGGTTTATAGTGTTGTATGGTGTTATATGGTGTATAGTTTAGTATGGTGTTATATGGTATAGAGTGTTGTATGGTGTTATATGATGTAGAGTGTTGTTTATTGTTATATGGTGTATAGTGTTGTATGTTTTTATATGTTGTATAGTGTTGTATGGTGTTATATGTTGTAGAGTGTTATATGGTGTAGAGCAGGGGTGTCAAACCAGATCCACGGAGGGCCTTGTGGGTGCAGGTTTTCTTTCCAACCACGCAGAAGCCACACCTCATTCCACCTGTTTTTAATCATTGGATCTAATCAATAGATCTTGACTTTCAGTAGTGTGGGGCTTTTGCGTGGTTGAAAAGAACACCTGCACCCACGCGGCCCTCCATGGATTTGGTTTGACACCCCTGGTGTAGAATGTTGTATGGTGTTATATGGTGTAGAGTGTTGTATGGTGTTATATGGTGTATAGTGTTGTATGGTGTTATATAGTGTAGAGTGTTGTATGGTCTTATATGGTGTATGGTGTTATATGATGTAGAGTGTTGAATAGTGCTGTATGTAGCTGCTTTAATTCTATATAGTATTGTACAGTGTTGAATGGTGTTGTTTTGGTTCTGTATAATGCTGAATGGTGCTGTTTAGTATTGTATGATGTATGTTGTTGGGTGGTGTTGGGTGGCCTTCTTGGTTAGAGTTACATGTCGCGTCCAGTGGAGCATGTAAAGGAACATGCAATTAAATATTAGGCCCTAGACACTGTAGCCTTGACCACGCAGTAATTGGCAGGGTGTATTATCAAGGCTGGGATGCTAGCCATGTCTTTGACCATCTGTGCTGTTGAGCCAGAGACCAGCACAGAGGGCACGACCCCCAACCCAGAGTGACAACACATGATCTCAACGACATCTCCATCTCCCTTCCCTCCCCAGACTTTACATGTGACTGTGATTACAGACTGTATCATTCATTAATCAGCATTGCGTTACAGCAGGATGTCATATGCAAATGAGTCTTGTAACCAATCACAGTGGTTTGCACCATGTACTTTAAGCTTCCTGACAAATCAAAGAACATTCCATAAGATTATAACAAGGGGGGCCACTGAAGATAGGCTGTGGAATTCATGTGATGACTGACCGGTATATGCAGATCCACTTTGTCCCAAAGTGGCAATTCCCTGTCTTTTTTTTACATCATGTATGCTGTATCCATAGTTAGATTGCAATATATATATATATATATATATATATATATATATATATATATATATATATATATACAGTTGCTGGTCATAAAATTAGAATATCATGATTCCATATCCTGCATGATCCTGCATGATCAGTAATTACTTTCAAAAAAGTGAAACCTGTATATTATACTCATTAATTACACACAGACTGATATGTTTCAAGTGTTTATTTCTTTTAATTTGATGATTATAACTGACATCTAATGAAAACCCCAAATTCAGTATCTCAAAAAATTTGAATATTGTGAAAAGGTTCAATATTGAAGAATTGAAGACGTCTGGTGCCACACTCTAATCAGCTAATTAACTCAAAACACCTGCAAAGGCCTTTAAATGGTCTCTCAGTCTAGTTCTGTAGGCTGCACAATCATGGGGAAATCTGCTGACTTGACCATTGACACCTTACACAATCAGGGCAAGACACAAAAGGTCATTGTAAAGAGGTTGGCTGTTCAAAGAGCTCTGTGATGTGGTAAAAAAATGTGTACAATCAATAGGGATAACTGCACCCTGGAGAGCACTGTGAAACAAAACCCATTCAAAAATGTGGGGGAGATTCACAAAGACTGGACTGTAGTTGGAGTCAGTGCTTCAAGAACCACCACGCACAGACATATGCAAGACATGGGTTTCAGCTGTCGCATTCCTTGTGTCGAGCCACTCTTGAACAAGAGACAGTGTCAGAAGTGTCTTGCTTCCAAAAAGGACTGGACTACTGTTGACTGGTCCAAAGTTATGTTCTCTGATGAAAGTAAATTTTGCATTTCCTTTGGAAATCAAGGTCCCAGAGCCTGGAGGAAGAGAGGAGAGGCACAGAATCCACATTGTTTGAGATACAGCGTAAAGTTACCACAGTCAGTGATGGTGTTGGTTTTCTGAGGTCCAAGGTCAACGCAGCCGTCTACCAGGACGTTTTAGAGCACTTCATGCTTCCTGCTGCTGACCAACTTTATGGAGATGCAAATTTCATTTTCCAACAGGACTTGGCACCTGCACACAGTGCCAAAACTACCAGTACCTGGTTTAAAGACCAGCATTTCTAAAAATCCTTTTTTTGGTCTTAGGTAATATTCTAATTTTCTGATATACTGAATTTGGGGTTTTCATTAGTTGTCAGTTATAATCATCAAATTAAAAGAAATAAACACTTAAAATATATCAGTCTGTGTCACGCCTTCGTCCTGTCTGTCTGTTGTCCCCGCCATGTGCTTTATTCGCACATGGCTATGTTTTGTTTATATCCTTGTCTCCGCCCTCGTCCCGCCTCCTCGTCCGTGTCATGTGTCAGCCCGTCCTCGTTATCTGTCCAGGTGTGTCTCGTTTATGTCTGTATTTAAGCCCTCTTGTGTCACGTCCTGTTTGTCGTACATTTCTCATTTCACCTTTGTTCAGTCACGTTGGTTCACCTTTCTCATGTCGGTCGTGTTTTCTTGTCTGTCCGTCTGTCTCCTCAGCTTCTCCCCGTCTCTTTTCCTTTATCGTTGTTTTCGCTGTTTGTCCGTCTGTCACGCTTACCCTGTCTAGTTCACCGTGTTTTATTTAGCTTGCTTTGCTCCGTTTGTTTTCGTTCTGTTTTAGTCTCGTTGTGTTGTTACATCCGTTATTAAATATACTGTGTTTTAGCGAGTGCGTCCGCCTCATTCAATCCGCCCCTCGCTCCTGACAGAATGTACGACCCCCAGGACGCAGCTAACACAGCCGAAATATTGGACGAAATCCTTAAACAAGGGGAGAAATTACTGGCCAGAACGGTGGGTGATCAACCCGCTGTTTTACAGTCTGTTATGGGAGTTCCTGCCGAATTCGAAGGCGGTCCCAAGTGTGATGGATTTATTTTGCAGTGCAAACTTTATTTTCAGTTTTTAACCTGTCCTGCTCCTCCTGACCTGATCCAGGTCATGTTCCTTAAATCCCTCCTTAGAGGAGAAGCGTTGAAGTGGGCAGAGGAACTACTAAAAGAAAAAGCCTCAACCCTTACTGTTGACTCATTTTGTGGACTTCTAAAAAGACGATTCTCACAACCAGCTCCCGAGGACGTCTCTGCAGGAACCCCTGCTCCCGAGGACTACCCCCTCAGGTCCGGGGAAATTTTTGGGGGGGGGTTAAGGGCTGGTACTGTTGGCCTCGTCCCTCAAGACAAAGGAAATGAGGCTAACAGGGGCGCCTTCAGAAAGCCCCACAAGTGTGCGCCCACCAGACCTCCTAACCCTTCCACAGCTCCAGTCCTCGAGAGCGCGGCACCTCCAGCCGCGCCTATCTTCGTGAGCGCGGCGCCTCCAGCCGCGCCTGTCTTCGTGAACGCGGGGCCTCCTGCCGCGCCTGTCTTCGTGAGCGCGGCGCGCGCCTCTCCTGCCTCCGAGGACGACGTCGCTGCAGGTTCCCCTGCCTCCGAGGACGACGTCGCTGCAGGTTCCCCTGCCTCCGAGGACGACGTCGCTGCAGGTTCCCCTGCCTCCGAGGACGACGTCGCTGCAGGTTCCCCTGCCTCCGAGGAGGAAGTCGCAGGTTCTCCTGTCCCGTTGACGGCGGCACCCGCCGCTCCAGTCCCCGTGAAGGCGGCACCCGCCGCTCCAGTGTCCGTGAAGGCGGCACCCGCCGCTCCAGTGTCCGTGAAGGCGGCACCCGCCGCTCCAGTGTCCGTGAAGGCGGCACCCGCCGCTCCAGTGTCCGTGAAGGCGGCACCCGCCGCTCCAGTGTCCGTGAAGGCGGCACCCGCCGCTCCAGTGTCCGTGAAGGCGGCACCCGCCGCTCCAGTGTCCGTGAAGGCGGCACCCGCCGCTCCAGTGTCCGTGAAGGCGGCACCCGCCGCTCCAGTGTCCGTGACTGCGGCGGCGCCCGCCGCTCCTGTGTCCGTGACTGCGGCGGCGCCCGCCGCTCCTGTGTCCGTGACTGCGGCGGCGCCCGCCGCTCCTGTGTCCGTGACTGCGGCGGCGCCCGCCGCTCCTGTGTCCGTGACTGCGGCGGCGCCCGCCGCTCCTGTGTCCGTGACTGCGGCGGCGCCCGCCGCTCCTGTGTCCGTGACTGCGGCGGCGCCCGCCGCTCCTGTGTCCGTGACTGCGGCGGCGCCCGCCGCTCCTGTGTCCGTGACTGCGGCGGCGCCCGCCGCTCCTGTGTCCGTGACTGCGGCGGCGCCCGCCGCTCCTGTGTCCGTGACTGCGGCGGCGCCCGCCGCTCCTGTGTCCGTGACTGCGGCGGCGCCCGCCGCTCCTGTGTCCGTGACTGCGGCGGCGCCCGCCGCTCCTGTGTCCGTGACTGCGGCGGCGCCCGCCGCTCCTGTACCCGTGACTGTGGCTACGGCCTCCCCTGTCCATGTCCGTAGGTCGGCCCGAAGGACTTCAGGGCCGATCCCCAGAACTGTGCCCAGGCTGGTTCCTCAGACTGTCCCACAGACATTAGCCAGTCCTGGGCACTCCCCTGTTATTTTGGTTCCCTTGTCTGTCCCTGTCATGATTCCCGTTTCTGTCCTTGTCCCAGTACCCGTGTCAGCCTTTGTCTCTGTCCCTGTACCTGTTACTGTATTCATGTCTGTCCCCGTAAACGTCTTGGTCCCTGTTCCCCTACCAAGTCCAGTCCAGTCTCCTGTCTTGTCTAATGTCCAGTCCCCTGTTAGTCCTGTCCAGTCCCCGTTTCAACCCTCTGTCTTGTCTCATGTCCAGTCCCCTGTCAGCCCTGTCCAGTCTCTGTTTCAACCCTCTGTCTTGTCTCACGTCCAGTTCCCGTATCCGTCCAATGTCCAGTCACCTGTCTTGTCTCCGGTCCAGTTTCCCTTTCAATCCCCTGTCCAGTCTCCAGTCCCGTCTCCGGTTCAGTCTAGTGTCATGTCACCTGTCCTGCCTTCTGTCCAGTCACGTACCCCTGTCCAGTCTAACGTTCCTATCCTGTCCAGTGTCTTGTCACCAGTCTCTGCTCCTGTCCAGTCCCAGCACCAAGTTCTATCATCTGTCCCGTCTTCTGTCATGTCCAATGTAAAAAACCCTGTCAAGTCCCATGTGTCCACTCCTGTCCTGTCCAGTCCGTTCTCGTCTCTTGCTGCCCCCCTTTGTCAGTCTCCTGTCATGTCCCATGTCCCGTCTCGTATATTCGGTCCTGTCGTGTCCCCAGCTCCTGTGTCTGTTCCCGTCCTGTCCTGAGTCCTGTCTTGTTTTCCGTGCCCTCTCCAGTGCCAGCTCCTGGGGGGTTTAGGAGTACGCGCCCGGGAGTTGCGCGTTCTTGGGGGGGGCATCTGTCACGCCTTCGTCCTGTCTGTCTGTTGTCCCCGCCATGTGCTTTATTCGCACATGGCTATGTTTTGTTTATATCCTTGTCTCCGCCCTCGTCCCGCCTCCTCGTCCGTGTCATGTGTCAGCCCGTCCTCGTTATCTGTCCAGGTGTGTCTCGTTTATGTCTGTATTTAAGCCCTCTTGTGTCACGTCCTGTTTGTCGTACATTTCTCATTTCACCTTTGTTCAGTCACGTTGGTTCACCTTTCTCATGTCGGTCGTGTTTTCTTGTCTGTCCGTCTGTCTCCTCAGCTTCTCCCCGTCTCTTTTCCTTTATCGTTGTTTTCGCTGTTTGTCCGTCTGTCACGCTTACCCTGTCTAGTTCACCGTGTTTTATTTAGCTTGCTTTGCTCCGTTTGTTTTCGTTCTGTTTTAGTCTCGTTGTGTTGTTACATCCGTTATTAAATATACTGTGTTTTAGCGAGTGCGTCCGCCTCATTCAATCCGCCCCTCGCTCCTGACAGTCTGTGTGTAATGAATGAGTATAATATACACGTTTCACTTTTTGAATGGAATTACTGAAATAAATCTTCTTCATGATATACTAATTTTATGACCAGCACCATAAAATAAATAAATATATAAATTTATTTATTTATTTATTTATTTTATGTTTTCCAAAATATGGGCCCTTAAAATTCTTCAATAATTTGTGTCACCTTGAAGCAATCCAGAGTTTAGATGTTGTTCTGTCTGTGCCACTGTGTGTTTTGCTGTGTGCTGTATCTTTGCATTGCTGAATATAGGCCATTGTTCTGCACTGCAGGTGGAAAAAAACAGTGCTAGACTAATTAAAATGCACCAGAGGGCATCATTTTGGAAAAAGTGTGGCTCACTCAACAAGGACCTTCATCAGACTTTGGGATGTTGTCTCAGAAACACTGTGTGGGGAGAAAAAAGGAAAAGATTGAGTGAAAAGCATCAATAATGCAGGGCAAAGTTGCAGGGGACCTAAAAATAGAAGTTAAGCTCAGACTAGATATCGGCTGTTGTTTAGAGTTTGAAGAAAATCCTGTAGGTTTTTTGTTTTGCCTTTTCACACACAACCCATGTGATTAATGCATAAGCCACAGAGTCAGTCTGAGCTCATCTTTTACCTGCTGGATCCAGACCAAGTCAAAGTCACCTCAAAATGCCAAGGCCACACAGGATTCCACACTGGGTAAATAATGGTACGCCAGAATTCCTCAACAGCAGCTTTCCTTTCCCTCTTTAATGGGATTCAATGGAAAAAGCCTTTTTTTGTGTGTTGAGACAAAGCCTCACAAGCAGCCGGAAACATGAGTGGGGGACAATACAGGGGAGAAACACAGCATGCATATGACAGACTTTCAAATTAGACAAAAGCCCACAGACAGGTCCAGATCTAGTCGAGCATGAGTCCTTTCTGAAAATGAATAATGATGAATAATGAATACTACTAACCATTCATCAATCTTTAAAGGGCCTGTGTATTAAGGGATTGTGGGATATCGAGTGTCTTCTGATGCTTCAAAACACACACAAAGGGCGTGTGGATGGCCTTGTCATTCACTACTTGTCGCCGGTTGTTTTTTACGTCATCTTTAATTCAGGACGACCGGTCAGGAGAATACAAATAAGGACGTTAACGATGGTGCTTACAAACAAAACGCTGACACAGCAGTTTTGGAGCAAGGGGCGGGGGGCAATGAAGGACAGAGAAAGAAGCAAGTGAAAGAGGAGATGAGCAAAAGTATAAGGTAATGATTCTGAAAGACAAAACCGATCACCATACTTAGCTTTTCAATGGTTTACAAAAAGAATGGATAGAATACGCTAGCAGGGGGCGTGTCACAGTCACACTGCTCCAGGGACCTGGAGGTTGTGGGTTCGAGTCCCGCTCCGGGTGACTGTCTGTGAGGAGTGTGGTGTGTTCTCTCTGTGTCTGCGTGGGTTTCCTCCGGGTGACTGTCTGTGAGGAGTGTGGTGTGTTCTCCCTGTGTCTGTGTGGGTTTCCTCCCATGGTCCAAAAATACACGTTGGTAGGTGGATTGGCGACTCAAAAGTGTCCGTAGATGTGAATGTGTGTCGTCCCTGTAAAGGACTGGCGCCCCTTCCAGGGTGTGTTCCCGCCTTGCACCCAGTGATTCCGGGTAGGCTCTGGACTACTACTAATCTGTTAAATTGCTGGGGCCATTTTGGTGAAACTTCAATGATTCTTAGGCAAGTGTTTATGTTGGTTTACTACCTAGAGATTTGAGATTTTAAAGAACAGTGTGTGAACCCAACATGCTCTCTGTTATGGTCAAACTGGAAGTCCTGATTAATAATGCATATGAAAAGCTGCTTTAAAAATGGAGACAATGGAGGACTTCAGCTCTCACTGAGGAGGCCAAGCTGAAGCCTGAGGTGAAGCTGAAATTTGTCACTGAGAGAAAGGCAATTGGCCTTAATCGACAAACTTTTTATAAATTTAAGAAGTTGGGTAAGAAAGGTTAATGTTGCAAACGGATATTGAAAGTGAGTAACTCTCACTTCTCTTTGTATCTTCCACTCACTGTTAGCCACATTAGCTTATCTATTGAACTACTCTAAGTTATGCTAACAGTGGAGCATACTGGATCCATAGCGAATCATGGTGTTGTTCCTCACGGCGCTGGTACGTTTTTAGAAAAATTGCATATGGGATGTACTTTTAGTGTCAGTCCCTCGGCCATCAGGACACGGAGAGGAGATGAGATGGATTAGAGCGAGACTGAATGAGCTTAACATGAGACTAAACACAGTGATGTAAGAGAGCTGACCTTTCTGTCTTTAGGACAATCCTGCTTAACCTCCATTCATCTCTCAGACAAATGACATCCCACTGAGTTACATCCCCAGTGTCTTAGCAGAAACTATTTTAATTGCACCAACACAACATTGGGTTTGCCTAACAATTTCTAAAAGCTTTAGATTTGTAGAGTTATGCCACAATATTTCCATTGAAATATAACATATTCACTCCGGGAGCTCCAGTTTCCTCCAACGTTCCAAAAACACATGTTGGTAGTTGGATTGGCGACTCAAAAGTGCAGATTGGTGTGAATGTGTCGCCCTGTGAAGGACTGGCGCCCCCTCCAGGGTGTATTCCTGCCTTGCGCCCAATGATTCCAGGTAGGCTCTGGACCCACCGTGACCCTGAACTGGATAAGCGCTTACAGATAATGAATGAATGAATGAACTGTGATATAAAACGTGGCCATATTGTGCATCTCTAGAATTATAACCCAAACACATACAGAGAATAAAGAAATCTACATTAGAAGGTAAGAATATCTCTAAAAGCAGCTCCTCACATCCACTGCTCAAATGGCCTCTTTATTGGCTGTTGAGCCTGTTTGGACAAACTTTTGCTTTAAAAGACCACTCCACATATCTTCAACCTGATCTGTCGTGAATGGCTGAACATGTAAGGGTTAATAGAAGGTGACTGGCTGATGTAGTCTTGGTGTTTAGCCAATGCTCAGCTGCTGTCAGTGTCCACTTAGAAGAACGGCTGCCTTTAGTAAAACCTTTACATCAGCTCTGCCGGGGGCTCTCAGGTGACGGTTTCGACCCAGCTTTCAACACATGATTTCCCCCTTTCATCCTTTCATCACACCCACGAATCAGTTTTACATTGACAGAGAGAGAGAGAGAGAGAGAGAGAGAGAGAGAGAGAGAGAGAGAGAGAGAGAAGGGGAGCTGGGAGAGAGCAAGTCAAAGAAAGAGAAAAGACAGACAAAGAGAGTGTGAGAGAGAGACAGAGATAGAGGGAGAGAAACATGGACAGGGATGGACAATCAATGGCATTGCGAGCCAAAACTTTGTGTGGGTATTCTACACCGATGCTGGATGCCACAGGGCTGTACCTACTATTCACCGCCCCCTCCTCAAGCCCTTAAGTTCTGTTAAAAGGGTAATGAAAATGAAGTGCCACAAATACCCACAGTGAATGAAAACACAACATGAAAGCAGGTTTCTATGGAACTGATATGAGCAAAGTGTGCACAACTGAATGTCAACATCTACAACAGGTTCACCTCAGAGGGGACTTATTCTTCATGCATTGGTTAAAACACCACAAAGAACAAACACCACAGCAGTGTTCTCCCCCGTGTAAACAGCCCTGGTCAGAATGACCAGTTTCGGCGCCTTTTCCAATAAATGAGAATGAGCCACAGCTAGGGCTGGGCAATTAATCCAAAACTAATTGAAATCAACATTCAGAACTTCTAATCGACATAATCTTGTCTATATCGATTATATCAATTATTTTTATTCTGTTATGTCCCCACTGTGAGTACTGTCCCTTTAAAACTGCCACATGGAAGCAACCTAAACGCAGAGGCCGACCAAGTGACTCAAGCAGCTTGTAACAAAGAAAAAACACAGCGTCTGTGGTTTGGATGTGCTGTGTTTTGAATATAATTAAGACGAAACTGAACAAAAAGAAGAACAAAGCACAATCACACACTGAATATAAACAGTGCTCAGAAAACAAGAGAGGAACAAGCTCCCAGCGACATTAGAAAAAATATCCAAGCTTTAACACTGGAGCGTATTTACAGCACAGGCCTCAACACTGAACTGTGAGGTCACAAATCCAACAACAAAATAATCGTTCACTAATCGTAATCGTGGTAAAATGTACAGTTAATCGTGATATTGATTTGTGCTCATATCGCCTAGGACCAGCCACAGCTCAGTTCAGTGCAAGGTGAAAGAAGCAGAAGCTTGAGTTTTTATCCATTTTTACTCTGTCTTCTTCTCTTTTCTCATTTTCTCAATATTTAATCAATACTCTTATTTCTCTGGCTTGTTGTGTTTGTTTTGCTGTGTTTAAAATCATCCCTGTGCTCTGTCCAGTGCTGTGATTGGAGAGGCAAGACAATACTAAAATCCTTGTCCTTTACACAAGAAAGCAGCACAATAAAAAACGGCCATGTTTTTTTTACATGAAAAAAACTGACCAGGGCTAATGCTTATGTCAATAGAACAAGTGACTATTTTTTTCATAATATGTTCATTTTAAAGCAGTTAAACTCAGTAATGATGGGGGAGGGGGGTTCCCCCCAGTTCTGCTCAGTCCTGAACCAGTATGACTGCCTTTCTTATTCATTCAAATCCGTTGGGATGGAAAACATCAGCAGGATTTGTGCATTTTGCATTTAATGAAAAACTCATGCAATGTTTTTTCATCTGCTCTCCAACACCAGCTCATTGTTATCTGAAGCACTAGCTGTTTTTTATTCTCCTGATCAATAACAAAATCAATTGAGTTTGTCCTTGTTGTCTCTTCCGCTTAGAGCTGGGTAATATTGATCCAATTTAGCATCATGATATTTTCCAGATGATGGTCAAGTGTGCATGAAAGGACTCATATCCTAAGACAAGGATCCAGACATTCGAATCAAGGCAATAAGGCCAACACTTACATTGTGCAGCACTCACTGTTACTCTCCCCCGGACGATGTGTGATTACAGCAGAGGGGGGACAGACCCAGAAATGATGTTGAGCTCAGAAAGCTTTGGCCAAATAATACTCTTTTAAACTCTATTAATCAATCTGAAGCAGATGGAGTACAGTGTGATATTGATAAAACTGTAAGCCCAAATTGGTGTAGCAACAAAACTGAGACACAGCCATAACCTGTAAATCAGCCAACACTCCACCGTCAGAAAAAGGTACGTATTGGTTCAACAAATCATTCAACAAACACTAAAAAAAATGAAATCTCAAAGGTACAGAAATGTTCAGAAGGTCCAGGCTTACATTCACTTCTCCAGGGAAAAATACAATTAAATTAAATGACTGGTAAATATTCAGTACCTTCAGTTATGGAACATAATGGTAGCATTTATTAAATTAATTGTAGGTTCCACTCGTACCAGCAACACACACTAACACACCACCACTGCAGTGCTGAGAATAATCCAGCGCCCAAATTACACCTGCTCTCTGATGGCCCTGATCTTTGAAGAACAAAGTGCTCTTGTATGGTCAGCGGATACAAGGAGGTGGTCATAATGTTATGGTTGATCGGTGTATGTACACAGTACAAATGCAATGAAATATGACACTGGGATTGTTCCCTCAATAAAAGAGTGTCCCTGAGGGTACGGCCTCAGAGACGCATCTCTAATATCCTTCCAGAGTGTGTACTGCACCTCTCCATGTTCAGCCTAGCAACAGCAAACTGTCTTCACCACTGTCTTCTGCAGACGCAGCGCTCTAGGATTTCAACTCTGCCCCTGTCCGTGGTGCTGAAAGCGTTTCCCCTGGCTTTGCAAAGGCTCTGCTCCTACTGCCCACTCTTCCTGTCCTGCTCTAGACCCTTCTGGTGTTAATCCTGTTCTGACACATCCCTTTTAACGTTGCGAAGGGTTTTAGAGGAGGCCGAAGGGTGTGTCACCACAATAATACGAAATTGTGCTGGACTTGGTTAACAGTAAAAGATGCAGTGTTTAAAAACATCGCACTGGAAATGTGTAGTGTTTTCACACAATTGCAAAATGGGGTGGTGGAGGGAGGAGGAGGAGAGGGGGGGGCATGGCCTAATGGCCTAAGGTCACCATTTTTATCCCCTAGATCAGCAGGAAAATTTGGGGGTGGGGCGAGGGAAGGAACAGTCTTCTTCCTCAGCATCCACAGCTGAGGCACCTTTGAGAAAAGCACATAACTCCCAACTGCTCCAAAGGCACTGGGATGGATGTCTGAAGCTCTGGGTTTGTGCATGTTCACTGCCCCTAGCGCACTAGTGTGTGTGTGTGTGTGTGTGTGTGTGTGTGTGTGTAAAATAAATATGGAGGCACATTTTTTTTTTACATTGTGCAATGGCAATAAAAAGCACATTTACGTTATGTATTATATATTTCAACGTAGCACTCATCAGTATTCCGAGAAGATTCCCAGGAAGCCTTTGGGAAATGTGAGTCAGTAAATCGTGAGGTGTAGAATGATCTTCCGGAGATGACAGGAGCCGAACTAAGACACTGCATTTTCATGCAGCTCAATCCCTCTAACATTGCAGCAGTGCAGCCTTGTGATGTCAGCGGTCATTATTCCCTGCAGCAAGCTTTTAACCCTTTCATTCTCAAAGCATCAGTGTCAAATCCGTGAGGGAACAGAGGGGAACACAAGTGCACAGTCCCCGCCCCCTTCCCTTTCACCTGATAATGTGATTAGTGTTAAACCACACGCTCACAGCCTGCTGTCAGTGCTGCCTGACAGGACACACACACACACACACACACACACTGCCTGAGAGGACTGACACACACCCACAATCTCCTCATGCTTTCAGTATAAATACATATATAACATTTGGCCATATATTTAAAACTACCTCAGCTCCTCTGACCACACAGGAGCACTTTGTAGTTCTACAATTACAGACTGTAGTCCATCTGTTACTCTGCATACTTCTTCAGGACCACCACAGAGCAGGTATGATTTGAGAGGTGGAGCATTCTCAGCGCTGCAGTGACACTGACATGGGGATGTTGGTGTGTTAGTGTGTGTTGCGCTGGTTCGAATGGATCAGACACAGCAGTGCTGTTCGAGATTCCACCAACCAAAAGCGTCCTGCGTCCACTGATGTCAGACTAGAGGACGACCCACACAAACTTTGTTGGTGTGTCTGATCCACACCACCGCCATGAGTCACTGCAGGGCTTCACTCAAATAATACCTGCTCTGGGGTGGTCCTGATATTCGAAAACAGGGTGAAAGGTGGGTATGCAGAGCAACCTATGGCCTACAGTCTGTGATTGTAGTGGACAATGGGTGTAGAAACAAGGATGTGTCTGTAATGTTCTGGCTGGTGTGTGGACATGGAGACATCACCTGCACGTCTTCCATCAATACTGGCGTAGAAATAGGAGGGGGGGTGGGGGTTTCCTTGGACCCCCCCCCCCCCCTCCACACCACATACACACACACCCTCCCCTTTTTCATTGCCGTCGCAGTGTGTGCATGCGAGCGCGCGTGTGTTTTGCTGCAGCTCCCGCACCGCACGTGCCGAACCGAGTCTGCGACACACCGCTGTGTTCACGCGCGGCAAGGGCACCGAGCTCTGCCTCAGAACACGACCGCAATGTCACAACGCGCGCAGGGAAGGAGCGAGCGCGCGTGCGCCGGTGCGCTGATGGCGAGCACACACACACACACTTTGCAGAAAGACTCGGTGCTGCATAGAGGAGTGTTCTCCGGGCTGTAAGAGCTGTGGAACCCCTTTTAGGTGCCACGAAAGGGCATCCGTTCTAGAGGAGAACCGGTTAACATGCAGAGAACCGCGGTTCTGCACGGAACCACATCCTGTTTGGGGGGGAGGGGGGGTGCTGTGCGTAAGTTTTCTTGTGTGTGTGTGTGTGTGTGTGTGTGTGAGAGAGAGAGAGAGAGAGAGAGAGAGAGAGAGAGTACAGAGAAAGAGATAGGGAGAGTAAGAGAGAGTGTGTAAAAGAAATAGTACAGAGAGAGAGAGAGAGAGAGAGAGAGTGGTGGCGCGCGTTGTGCGGTCCTACACTGCTCGCTCGTGCTGGCTCGTGCGTGCATGACAACCATAATAAAGACAGAGAGGACAGGGGACGCCGCTTCCTCGGCTCCCGCGCGCGCCGCCAGAGCTGTAAACAAAAGCACAAACATAAAGCAACAAACAAGCAACGCGCAGGCGCACCTGAAGTCGCTGTACGGGTGTATGATCCAGTATCCCGCGGTCTGCACGCGCTCCTGCTCCTTCTCCACCGCCTTCTGGCTGCCGAACATGCGCAGCGAGAACTTGTTGACTCCGGGCTGCAGCATGGCTCCGATCTGCCGCTGCATGAAGCCGTGCGCCCGGCCCGCGGCGTCCGCGTCCTCCAGCCCCAGCACGCTCTCCTCGCGGTCCGGCTTCAGCGCCACGGAGTTGCCGTGCTCCTTGCTCGCGCTGTTCGCCCCTGCGCTTCCACCACCTCCACCTCCTCCTCCTCCGCCGCCGCCGCTGTTCTTCGGCTGCTGAAACACGCTGTTCCGCCCGTCCGCCTCCATCTTCTCGTCCTTGCTGCTGGAGAAAGAGTTGGACTTCATCATGTCCTCCTCCATGCGCGCGGGAGCTCTGCGGTGCGGACACGAAGGCCAAGCAGCAGCGCGCTCGCGGCGTCGGTGGCGTCCATGCGCTGCAGCTGACGCTGAGGCTGAGGCTCGAGCTCGAGCTGCTGCTGCTGCTGCTACTATACTATACCGCAGAGCACTGATCGCGCGCGCGCACTCTCTCTCTCTCTCTCTCTCTCTCTCTCTCTCTCTCTCTCTCTCACACACACACACACACACACACACACTGCTGCTCAGGAAGACTAGAGGAGAGAGGACAAGACCATTAGCGCCCCCTAGCGCAGACATTTATCACCAAGCGAACTTAGTCCTCTCTCTCGCATTCTCAATTTTGTCTCTCCGTGTCTTTCTCTCCCGTCTCTCTCTCTCTCTCTCTCTCTCTCTCTCTCTCTCTCTCTCTCTCTGACTGTGTCCCAGTCGTTGGTCCTGCAAAGTCCTAAACATGTGGACAACTTGTTATTCACCATTTCATCTGAAATGTAGGGTCTACTTCCCACGCTCCTGCTGCGTAGATGCTTCTATTCATCTGTCAAAGCTTTAGACAGAATGTTAGAACATCACTGTGAGGATTTGATGGAAATGAGGCACAAGAACTTTGGTGAAGTCAGGGCTGTCTCCTATCCTCTCCTATCGGTCCTCTCCTCTCCTATTAGTTCTGCCTCAAAGGCAGCTGCCTTCAAACCATTTGTTTTCAATGTACACTAATGGAACTGTATCTCATCCCAAGCAGTTATTTGACTATTTCTATTGGTCCATTCTTTGTGGAATTTTTAAGGGTTTTCATGTTTTTTTTTATTCCATTTCCGATTGTGTGACAGCTCCCAGAAAGCAGTTGGAAAAGTCTTTTATTTTGGTGGGGAATTGATTAGTGCAGGAGGTTGTGTCCGGCCGGTGGAGCTGCTGACCACATGCCACTGAGACACAGTGGGCAGCTGAGTGCCAGCAGTGTGCACAAAAGTGGGCTTCAATGGCAAAGATTACATACTGATGAAATCCACTCCAGTCCACCTGCTCCCCACAGCTAAACTTGTGTGTGTGTGTGTGTGTTTGTGTGTTTTCGAGCTTGCTTGTGTATAATCTATGAATGCCCAAGTGCTGTAGCAAATCATGATCTTTGTATTTTGTTGGTTCTAATCTAATCTCTGCATTAGAAATATCAGCAATGCAGGAAACACAGAATCACTGCCCACATGAGCCGGACCGTACTGTCATCGTTATCCTATTAACACTACATGCCTGGGGCAGCACGGTGGCACAGCAGGTAGTGTTGCAGTCACACAGCTCCAGGAACCTGGAGGTTGTGGGTTCGATTCCCGCTCCAGGTGACTGTCCTGTGAGGAGTGTGGTGTGTTCTCCCTGTGTCTGCGTGGGTTTCCTCCGGGTGACTGTCTGTGAGGAGTATGGTGTGTTCTCCCTGTGTCTGTGTGGGTTTCCTCCGGGTGCTCCGGTTTCCTCCCACAGTCCAAAACCACACGTTGGTAGGTGGATTGGTGACTCAAAAAGTGTCTGTAGGTGTGAGTGTGTGAGTGAATGTGTGTGTGTGTTGCCCTGTGAAGGACTGGCGCCCCCTCCAGGGTGTATTCCTGCCTTGCGCCCAATGATTCCAGGTGGTCTTTGGACCCACTGTGACCCTGAACTGGATAAGGGTTACAGATAATGAATGAATGAACTACATGCCTGAAAGTTGCTAGAGTTGGGCCTTCAGTAACTGGGCTTAATGTTCCAGCACATCCCACAGATGACAGATCCTCACGAGATCTGAGAAAGTTGGAGGCTAAGGCACACTTTGAGCTTTTAGCCCCATTCAGATGAGACTTGTTTTAATGTGGGGAGCTGGGGTAATGCCTTTTCACCATCAGACATCAGTAATGTTTATGATGGATTCACACTGGATAAGAAATCTTGAGGAAAATAAGAGATGGGTGTGGTCACTCGAGAACACAGTGTGGATCAGACACAGCAGTGCTACTGGAGTTTTTACTTGGTGACTTCTGTTCTGAGACCAGCCCACACACCAAAAAACATCCAGCAATCAACGAACTTATCTTCTAGTCCTCAATAACAGATCATGGGTGAGAAGATCGCAAAGAAACTCACACATAATTCTTCAGACAGTTTTAAAACTACTATTTAATAAGGAGGACGTGTTCTTAGCACGTCTCTAGGCTGCTATTCCGCACAAAACCTGCCTATAGCTGCCAGATGTTTCATTCCTCTGAGTGCTCCTTTAGCACCTGAGGTTCAGCATGTATTTGACTCACTCATCTGATTTGTGCTATACGTTACATCATTTAACGCCTTCTCCAGCTCCTATATTCTTCAGAAAACCCACAAAAAACTCCTTTACCACAACATATGACTGAATATTCCCCTCATGGCAATTCACATGGGTCTAATATAACCTGAGGTTGTTTTTACTGCTCATTTTACAGTAGGTAAAAGGCTCAGGAATCCAGTGCACACTCTTGAATAACGGCTGAAATTAATTATAACGGACTAAAACTACTGAGATACTGTACTAATTACTCTACACAGATCCTCAGGTAAACGTCAACCAATCAGAACAGGGGGTTTGTCATGATCCTTAAACCATTCATAGGCATTGTCTATTTGTGCAAAATCAGTTTTAATAACTGACTGTTGACTTCACAGGTCCGTGGTTTTAATCTTGTGGCTGATCAGTGTTTGTACGTCTGAATGAACTTTCCTGACCTCTTACTAAACTGCAGCTACTCTCAGTTTACAGCTCTGGGTCTTTTTTCCAGGATCACCAGCAGTGCCCTGCATGCCCAATTATATAAGCCTCTGAACGATGGCAGAAACTAAGCAGACGTCCGTTTATTTCCATCTTTATTTATTTAATTGTTTTATTTGTTTTAGCCTCAGTTCAGAGTTGGACTGGGCTGGATTAGACGCTACACCAACTGTTCCCCATCGCAGCGGGCCAGAACTCTAGTGTAACCTCGGTTTCAGTCGGGGGGAATGTTGCATAAGTCATGAACACAAGGTAGTTGTGTGCCGGAGCTGATTCTGCCCCCCACCCCCCCAACTCATTCACAGCGTCACGTGTGAGGGAAACAGAGACCAAGAGTTTGGGAAGGACATATGACTGCAGCAGAGTGCTTTAGCTCCGCTCCAGGGCTGTCCTCTCAGACCGGACACGTGACTTACCCAGCGCTGACTTTAAACTCATTAACACCACTATTATAACTCCGAGAGGGAAGAGGGGAATCATACACTAGCTATTGTCTATTTTTAAAAGCATACCTCTTGGCAATTTCACATCACTGTCTTGTAATTAGGCTCAGTGCCTTCTCTGTGGGCATTCACTACACTGACCTGTCCATGCCTTACCACCTTTTGGACACAAGGCGTGTTTTGTTGTTTTTCAGTTTTAAAGTGAAAATACTCTGTGGAGAACACACTCAAATATGGCCTTTTTACAGATATCTAATATAACATAAAATATACCAAGGGTCCACCACAGGGCAGGTATGATTTGGGTGGTGGATCATATTCAGCGCTTCAGTGACTGTGGTGTGTTGAGCTGGATCAGACACAGCTTTGATGCTGGGGTTTTAAAACCCCTTAGTGTCAGTGCTGGACTGAGAATAGTTAGCCAATCAAAACACTCTGGCAGTGGGCAGCATCCTGTGTCCACTGATGAAGGACTAGAGGACGACTAACACAAACAGATCTATAAAGTGGGTGTGTCTAACGGAGTGGAGGGGGTGTTTAACAACTCTAGAAGCACTGCTGTGTCTGATCCAGTGGTGTCACTGCAGGGCTTAGGGGTTCTGACCATGCAGAGCAGCAGGTGGACTACAGCCTGTAATTGTAGAAGTAGATATGTTCAATGGAGCTGAGTGTACAAATAAGGGAGTGATTTTAAAGTTATGGCTGACCGGTGCATGCATATGGTGCAGGATGGCGCAGTGGAGTGGAAATCTCGGCTCTTTGTTTGCGGATGACTCAGCCGGCCCTCAGAGGAAACAGCTATTAGGTTACAATGGCAAATCTCTGCTTTCGCTCAATACTTCACCCCCAACATGAAACATTACATGCCCTTCCAATGCCAGCCATCTCTCTGTCCACAAATAGAAGCAACCACAGGACCGCAGCGTCCAGTTTCACAGCGCCTGACACTTCCTGCAAAGTCATGCGACGTATAGCTCAGCTCTGAGAGGCTGGAGGCTACACGACGATGAGCCAAAACACTAAGACCACTGATAACTTGGTCCCCTAAATGAACAGTATATTAAGTTGGAGGTGTTATTCAGGGGAAATGTATGTACTGTACGGTACTGAACATCCTGTATAAACCAATGAGAGAGGGGTGTTTAGGGAAGAAGGCAAACAGAGATGAAGAAAGAAAAAGAGGGATGGAGAGAAGGAGAGAGAAAACAAAAAAAGGAAGAAGAGGATTCCAAACAGACAGAGAAAGTTAGAGAGATAGAGAGAGATGGGGAGAGAGGTAGAAAGAGGAAGAGAGAGAGAAAGAGAAAGGATTGGTGTTAATAAGTAGAGATGGAGAGAAGTGAAACACTGAATTTTCTAGTAAACTGATCTAGAATTTTAAGACGTATTGTTTGACTGAGGTGACACAGCAGGTAGTGAGTTTAGTGTGTTCTCCCTGTGTCTGTGTGGGTTTCCTCCGGGTGACTGTCTGTGAGGAGTGTGGTGTGTTCTCCCTGTGTCTGCGTGGGTTTCCTCCGGGTGACTGTCTGTGAGGAGTGTGGTGTGTTCTCCCTGTGTCTGTGTGGGTTTCCTCCGGGTGACTGTCTGTGAGGAGTGTGGTGTGTTCTCCCTGTGTCTGCGTGGGTTTCCTCCGAGTGACTGTCTGTGAGGAGTGTGGTGTGTTCTCCCTGTGTCTGCGTGGGTTTCCTCCGGGTGACTGTCTGTGAGGAGTGTGGTGTGTTCTCCCTGTGTCTGTGTGGGTTTCCTCCGGGTGACTGTCTGTGAGGAGTGTGGTGTGTTCTCCCTGTGTCTGTGTGGGTTTCCTCCGGGTGACTGTCTGTGAGGAGTGTGGTGTGTTCTCCCTGTGTCTGCGTGGGTTTCCTCCGAGTGACTGTCTGTGAGGAGTGTGGTGTGTTCTCCCTGTGTCTGCGTGGGTTTCCTCCTGGTGACTGTCTGTGAGGAGTGTGGTGTGTTCTCCCTGTGTCTGCGTGGGTTTCCTCCGGGTGACTGTCTGTGAGGAGTGTGGTGTGTTCTCCCTGTGTCTGCATGGGTTTCCTCCAGGTGACTGTCTGTGAGGAGTGTGGTGTGTTCTCTCTGTGTCTGCATGGGTTTCCTCCGGGTGACTGTCTGTGAGGAGTGTGGTGTGTTCTCTCTATGTCTGCGTGGGTTTCCTCCGGGTGACTGTCTGTGAGGAGTGTGGTGTGTTCTCCCTGTGTCTGCATGGGTTTCCCATCATTTCCCATACATAAGTGTGTACCATGATATTTTATGGGTATAGCATCAGCATGTGTTTCCTTGCAGACAGTGACCCGAGGTGGGGATCAAACACAGGACCCAAACATCCCAGGACCCTGGGACTTTGCGGCATAGACACTACCAGCAGCACCACTATGCTGACCCCTTACTGTTCTCATTTCAGTGCAGCTCATTCTCTCTCTCTCTCTCTCTCTCTCTCTCTCTCTCTCTCTCTCTCTGTCTCTGATTGTTCTGTGTATATTGAGTATCCACTGAAGCACTGCAGATATAACAGAATGCAGAGAGGGGAGGGCTGCTATTGTACAGAACACAACAGAGACGAACGTCAGGTTCACGATCAGAGAGAATCCACTGAAGAGAGGAGAGAATGAGGCCTCCAGACACATGAGAGAGAGAGAGAAAACAAGACTGGGAGGAGAGAGAGAGAGAGAGAGAGAGAAGATGACAGGGAGGGGGAGAGAGACTCAGGTAGGCAGAGACAGATGTGGGCAGAGAAAGACGGATTTGGAGGGGTAACAGAGGACAAGAGAGTTGTGGAAATAAACAGAGGAAGGTGGAGAAACAGAAGGATGTTCACAAATGAAGAACAAAAATGGATACAAAAAAAGATGGGTGTGATGAAGAGAGTGAAGGTGGGGTGGGAAGGAAAGAGAAAGTGGGAAAGGAGAGAGAGGCCTCGAGATGGAGAGAGAAAGACAGTCAGAAAGGGGAAGGGAGAGTGAGAGAGGGGATGTTGTTAAAAGTAGATGGAGAGAAAGACGGATTGTGTGGAAAAAGAGAAAAAAATCATGGTTGCAGTGGGATGAGTGAGAGAGGAAGACTGAAAGAGAGAGAGGTGGTGGTGGTTGGGGGAGGGTGTTGTAAGAGCAGAGCAGGTGTGATTAACCCATTCACACTCTTGCTTTGTCTTTATTCCTGTGCTGTGTGTGTGTTGTACTGGGGGTTGTTAATCTGAGGATTTACTGCAGTATTTTTAGTCTCTGTCCTGGGCCTGAGCTGCACTGGGTGAAGCTCCGCTAAGCCATAGTTACAGTGGTGTGTGTGTGCGTTTTAGGCTTCGCTAAGTCATTAACAGACGTTACTGTCGGAGTGTGGCCACTGGGGAAATAAATATCATTACCCTGATTCTGTCCGGACATGTCACCCACACAACAAACACGCAAAACCATAAATACACTCCTCACACACTCAGAGTCAGCTGGGAGATGTACACTTATCAACAGCGTAGACAAAAATCCAGGCAAGATGTCAGGCTCGAGAATGATTCAGAGTATTGTTATTTTTAGGTAATAT
Source organism: Hoplias malabaricus (assembly GCF_029633855.1). NCBI lineage: Eukaryota > Metazoa > Chordata > Actinopteri > Characiformes > Erythrinidae > Hoplias > Hoplias malabaricus. Next base: position 6,093,170 of record NC_089814.1, read on the forward strand.
AGTTACATTGGCCTCTTTGGTAATGAAATAAAACGTAACGTAAAAAACGTAAAAAATGTAAAAAACGTAAGTTTTGGTTTCATGAAGAGGGCATTGTCTAGCTGCCTCGAGAGACCAAGGCCTTGCACAGAAACAGCCCTCATTCACTTAGCTGCACAAATATGAATAGCCCAAAAGTGTTTAAATTAAGACCAAAAAAAATCTACCAAATTATCCAACTTTCATCAGGGTTTGAGAGGAATGCCTCAATGGGAGACTCAATGGCAGCTCAGAGCCCTTGTAGCGGATGTAGCTACAGAAGCCACGCAGACACAGGGAGAACACACCACACTCCTCACAGACAGTCACCCAGAGGAAACCCACGCAGACACAGGGAGAACACACCACACTCCTCACAGACAGTCACCCGGAGGAAACCCACGCAGACACAGGGAGAACACACCACACTCCTCACAGACAGTCACCCGGAGGAAACCCACGCAGACACAGGGAGAACACACCACACTCCTCACAGACAGTCACCCGGAGGAAACCCACGCAGACACAGGGAGAACACACCACACTCCTCACAGACAGTCACCCGGAGGAAACCCACGCAGACACAGGGAGAACACACCACACTCCTCACAGACAGTCACCCGGAGGAAACCCACGCAGACACAGGGAGAACACACCACACTCCTCACATACAGTCACCCGGAGGAAACCCACGCAGACACAGGGAGAACACACCACACTCCTCACAGACAGTCACCCGGAGGAAACCCACGCAGACACAGGGAAAACACACCACACTCCTCACAGTCACCCGGAGGAATCCCACGCAGACACAGGGAGAACACACCACACTCCTCACAGACAGTCACCCGGAGGAATCCCACGCAGACACAGGGAGAACACACCACACTCCTCACAGACAGTCACCCGGAGGAAACCCACACAGACACAGGGAGAACACACCACACTCCTCACAGACAGTCACCCGGAGGAATCCCACGCAGACACAGGGAGAACACACCACACTCCTCACAGACAGTCACCCGGAGGAATCCCACGCAGACACAGGGAGAACACACGACACACACAGTCACCCGGAATGGGAATCGAACCCACAACCTCCAGGCCCCTGGAGCTGTGTGACTGCGACACTACCTGCTGCGCCCTGTATCTTTATTTATTTATTTATTTATTTATTTTATTTATTTACGGTCTTAAATTTTGGATGTACCGATCACTGCAAATGAAGTAATATAAACTGAACTGAACAGCAGTGCTGCATGGTCATTTGAAGCTTGTAGGATTGATCTCATCTGCCTTGTTTAAGTCTTTATAAGTTTAAGGGCTTTTTCTCTATTTTTTCATTCCCCACTTAAACATGACTTTAAATGCACTTGCTTCTAATATCCATGTGTTAGGAAAAGCTGAAGTCATACCTTCCCTCATTAGTGTCCACTGGTCAGTTTCACTGTTTCTCGTGTATCTCAATCCCTATTCATGTCCTCAGAACTCTAGATATGAGTCACGTATGATCTCAGGTTAAAGTGGAACGGAAAGGGCAGGCTCTACACATTTGGGAAACGTTTCCACTGTAATTCCGTGATGTATTACATGAACATATTAATTAAACTAATATAAACACCACATTTGAAGCACAGTTGATTAACTCCACCATGATAAAGCTTCTAACAGACATTAAGATATATTTCACTGGCATTTTAACCTGGTTGTTTTCTTTCCTGCAAGACCTTCTTGAATCCAGACTAAAACAACAACTAAACAAAACTATTACTACAATATTCGTCTATTTACAAATGATAAACTGATGGATTGACTACATTTGGTGTCTGAGAAGTGGCCTGAACAGATAGAAGCACAGAACTGTCATCGGACTGTGTAAAAGAAACAATACATTTCATATTTTTAACCTGTAAACAAAGGAAATAAATAGGCAGCGTAGCCTCGTATCCACACGTCTGTCTGTTTCTCAGAGCTGTTTGTTTCTTTCTGTTTTTTCCCCTCACAGGTCAGTGAAGAGAGAGAGAGAGAGAGAGAGAGAGAGAGGGAGAGAGAGAGAGAGAGAGAGAGAGAGAGAGAGAGAGAGAGAGAAAGAGAGAGAGAGAGAGAAATCACACATCCTGGAAGAAAATCAATACAATCCTGCCACGTGCTCTCTCTCTCTCTCTCGCTCTCTCTCTCTCTCTCTCTCTGAGACATCAAGCAAATAACAAAGGCATTTTCCCCATGCTCTTAAAGTAGGGCTCTTAGAGGAGCTGAGCTGAATGTTGCAATGCGAAGGAGGGATGAGTTGAACAGACAAAAAGAAAAAACCCTAAACAACAAAGGGGATAAATACAGAAATCATGCAGTTCTTTTAGTGAAATAAGGCATTGTGTGAAGAGGGTTTGTTGTTGCTTTGTTTGCGCAGTTTGTCCATCGTCCACAGTATCGCAGGTGGGATTTTATCATTTGATAGACACGTGAAAGAATGTAAGTGGGAGTCATGATCTTATATTAGTCTTTATATGTGCATACGACTAGATCACCCTTACCTCACCTTCTTCATATCTGTAGGGCTTTATACCCCACTTGCCAACACTTGGCACTGAGTACGGTGACTGCTGGCCCATTCTATCCCTGTCACTCATGGCTGGGTGCGGGATTAGTCTGCAGTTGGACTGAGGAACTACTAGAACATAACAGTTAAAGTAAGGTGGATGTAATTAAGGAAACCTATGATTCCTCTGAACTTGGCATAGCCCTAAACCAGGTGCTGCATTCAACAATGTTTCACAGAGTACTCTAAGTAAACCCTATATTTTACAGCCCTCTAGATCATGCAGAGAAAAGGATTTACAGGATTCAGTTTCACATATGAAACAAATATAATGCATTATTAAAAAAAAATGAATAAAATAAACCAAGAAAAGTCATGCATAGCATTTTCTCACACGTTTTTCTTATTATTATTATCTTTTTTTTCTTTTTAAAGCCTCAAGCCACACAGGCTCTCTGCAGTGTGAGTCCTTGATTTGCCCGAGCTCTCCCAATCTGGCCAAAAGAAAGTTTCAGCAGAGAAGGCAATCAAGGGGCTCTCGGTTCGGGAGCAGATTTTAACGCCCTTAAGGGGAGGAACACTCAGCCGGGCATAAAGAATGACTCTGTCCCTCTTGCAGGCATGGAAGAAGGCCTGGAACTCCACAGCAATAAGAGACGCATGACAAGCCAAGAGGACAATGAGAGACCCGGCAAATGGCCACAGGAGCCGCTGCAATCTCACTTAATGTTCAGCAGCTAAAATAGAAGCTAATACTTCATCTTTAAGTGAAAGAATGAAGAAAGGCCACATCCAATAAAATACGACTGCAAGCTTAAGGCTAAAATTAGCAAAGTAACTACTCAGATAATGACAGACCTTAACTCTGATAACTCTGTTTGATTTCATTTTTCTTGCTGAAAGATTAAAATAGTTAAACAGTTAAAATGTCTCCAACATCCATTTTATATTTTAAAAAGTTTTTGCCATTACAATTTTCTTTAATGAAAGAGGAGTTACACGGTGGTGCAGCAGGTAGGTGTGGCAGTCACACAGCTCCAGGGACCTGGAGGTTGTGGGTTTGAGTCCCACTCCTGGTGACTGTCCGTGACGAGTGTGGTGTGTTCTCCCTGTGTCTGCGTGGGTTTCCTCCGGGTGACTGTCTGTGAGGAGTGTGGTGTGTTCTCCCTGTGTCTGCGTGGGTTTCCTCCGGGTGACTGTCTGTGAGGAGTGTGGTGTGTTCTCCCTGTGTCTGCGTGGGTTTCCTCCGGGTGACTGTCTGTGAGGAGTGTGGTGTGTTCTCTCTGTGTCTGCGTGGGTTTCCTCCGGGTGACTGTCTGTGAGGAGTGTGTTGTGTTCTCTCTGTGTCTGCGTGGGTTTCCTCTGAATGACTGTCTGTGAGGAGTGTGGTGTGTTCTCTCTGTGTCTGCGTGGGTTTCCTCCGGGTGACTGTCTGTGAGGAGTGTGGTGTGTTCTCTCTGTGTCTGCGTGGGTTTCCTCCGGGTGACTGTCTGTGAGGAGTGTGGTGTGTTCTCTCTGTGTCTGCGTGGGTTTCCTCTGAATGACTGTCTGTGAGGAGTGTGGTGTGTTCTCTCTGTGTCTGCGTGGGTTTCCTCCGGGTGACTGTCTGTGAGGAGTGTGGTGTGTTCTCTCTGTGTCTGCGTGGGTTTCCTCCGGGTGACTGTCTGTGAGGAGTGTGTTGTGTTCTCTCTGTGTCTGCGTGGGTTTCCTCTGAATGACTGTCTGTGAGGAGTGTGGTGTGTTCTCTCTGTGTCTGCGTGGGTTTCCTCCGGGTGACTGTCTGTGAGGAGTGTGGTGTGTTCTCTCTGTGTCTGCGTGGGTTTCCTCCGGGTGACTGTCTGTGAGGAGTGTGGTGTGTTCTCTCTGTGTCTGCGTGGGTTTCCTCTGAATGACTGTCTGTGAGGAGTGTGGTGTGTTCTCTCTGTGTCTGCGTGGGTTTCCTCCGGGTGACTGTCTGTGAGGAGTGTGGTGTGTTCTCTCTGTGTCTGCGTGGGTTTCCTCTGAATGACTGTCTGTGAGGAGTGTGGTGTGTTCTCTCTGTGTCTGCGTGGGTTTACTCCGGGTGACTGTCTGTGAGGAGTGTGTTGTGTTCTCTCTGTGTCTGCGTGGGTTTCCTCTGAATGACTGTCTGTGAGGAGTGTGGTGTGTTCTCTCTGTGTCTGCGTGGGTTTTCTCCGGGTGACTGTCTGTGAGGAGTGTGGTGTGTTCTCTCTGTGTCTGCGTGGGTTTCCTCCGGGTGACTGTCTGTGAGGAGTGTGTTGTGTTCTCTCTGTGTCTGCATGGGTTTCCTCTGAATGACTGTCTGTGAGGAGTGTGGTGTGTTCTCTCTGTGTCTGCGTGGGTTTCCTCCGGGTGACTGTCTGTGAGGAGTGTGGTGTGTTCTCTCTGTGTCTGCGTGGGTTTCCTCCGGGTGACTGTCTGTGAGGAGTGTGGTGTGTTCTCTCTGTGTCTGCGTGGGTTTCCTCTGAATGACTGTCTGTGAGGAGTGTGGTGTGTTCTCTCTGTGTCTGCGTGGGTTTCCTCCGGGTGACTGTCTGTGAGGAGTGTGGTGTGTTCTCTCTGTGTCTGCGTGGGTTTCCTCTGAATGACTGTCTGTGAGGAGTGTGGTGTGTTCTCTCTGTGTCTGCGTGGGTTTACTCCGGGTGACTGTCTGTGAGGAGTGTGTTGTGTTCTCTCTGTGTCTGCGTGGGTTTCCTCTGAATGACTGTCTGTGAGGAGTGTGGTGTGTTCTCTCTGTGTCTGCGTGGGTTTTCTCCGGGTGACTGTCTGTGAGGAGTGTGGTGTGTTCTCTCTGTGTCTGCGTGGGTTTCCTCCGGGTGACTGTCTGTGAGGAGTGTGTTGTGTTCTCTCTGTGTCTGCATGGGTTTCCTCTGAATGACTGTCTGTGAGGAGTGTGGTGTGTTCTCTCTGTGTCTGCGTGGGTTTCCTCCGGGTGACTGTCTGTGAGGAGTGTGGTGTGTTCTCTCTGTGTCTGCGTGGGTTTCCTCCAGGTGACTGTCTGTGAGGAGTGTGGTGTGTTCTCTCTGTGTCTGCGTGGGTTTCCTCTGGGTGATTGTCTGTGAGAAGTGTGGTGTGTTCTCTCTGTGTCTGCGTGGGTTTCCTCCGGGTGACTGTCTGTAAGGAGTGTGGTGTGTTCTCCCTGTGTCTGTGTGGGTTTCCTCCAGGTGCTCCAGTTTCGTCCCACGGTCCAAAAACACATTCGGTAGGTGGATTGGTGACTCAAATTCCAGGTATGCTCTGGTCCCACCATGACCCTGAACTGCATAAGCGCTTACAGATAATGAATGAGTTACACCGAAGCTGACTTGGTTGAATTTATTAGCCTTTAGTTATTTGTCAAAGAAAATTACTATATCATGAAAACACTATTTAAGGTAGCACAGAACAACACCGCACAAACAAAGCATAATCAGATGAATATTGCCTTAAATATATTAAAACAGCTGAAAAAAAAAACCATAAATATGACATAAATATTTCATTACACTGGCAACATCAACACAGAACAAAAGCTCATATCTCAGAAATTTCAACTTTAAAGGAGAATGATAAAAAATCTTAACTTAATAAAGTAAATTAATATAACAATTGTTTTGCAAGACATTTTGGACATTTTCCATTGACAACTCATTTCTTGCTAAAGGGGTATAACCCATAGGAATGTGCTGTGGAACAGTGGAGCAGTGTTCTCTGAAGTGATGGAGAACCAGGCTGTGCCTCTGGGATGTGTTGGAGAGATGTTTGTGAACCAGAACTAATCCAACGTCATTACCTGGCCTCTTTACTGCTCCTCTGGCCGAACACCATCAAATCCCCACAGCAATGTTTCAAAATGTTTTTATACACCTTTAGAGCAGAAGCTGTTGCTGCAGGAAAAGGGGGTGTCTAAAAGCTTTCAGCCATATTGTGTAGCCCACATAACTTCATGAAATCGAGCCTTTAAGCTTCAATGAAAGAGTCTGTGGACTTATTCCAGACACATGGTCTTTGGGCTGTTTAATCTTTCAGTTTACACTGCTCCAAACCTTCCCAGAATCCCCTCCCAGCGGAGAGAGAGAGGGAGAGAGAGAGAGAGAGAGAGAGAGAGAGAGAGAGAGAGAGAGAGAGAGAGAGAGACTGTTCTACAGGGATGGCCACAGATGTAAAGCCTAATGAAAGATTTTATGCCGTCTTTCACATTTAGAAAATTTTGTCCATCTTTCTATCATTTATCCACTTGTTTAAAAAGAACAGTGTATCCACTAGATACTGTTCATTTTTTCCATGAGTTTCTTCTGTGCACAACAGCTGTGATTTTCAAATATTAAAATTAGTTACACATTTATATTTCACCAACTGGCCTTTGTTTTTGAAAAACGTGGCTCCAGATTTTCATAATTAAGTGAAATGCCAATGGAAGTACTTTTATATTTGTTTCTGTTTAAAGTGAAATTAAACATCTGTGACATGTTAACCATCTAAAATGTCTGCACTGATGTCAGAAGCAACACAAAACCACAACACTAGTGTGACCAGACGTCCTCTTTTACCCGGACATGTCCTCTTTTTTTAGACTTAATAAAACGTCCGGGCGGAATTTCACAAAAGTCCGGCATTTTGTTTTTCTAGAGCTTACATAGAACTTCGAGAAGTTTCATTCACAAACTAGTCCCGCCCTCCCCTACTCCGATTGGTTCGCTTGAGTGAGAAAGGGGTGTGGTGAAGTAGCCTAAAATCTTCTGATTGGACGGTCTGACTGTAGAGCTACCGTTATTGGTCGATAACCTTCTCTGTAAACATTTAATTGGTCAGTCTGCACGTCAGTAGTCCTTGTTTACGTCAGGCAAACCTCACCCCCCCACCCCCACCCCATCTCAGATCTGGTCACCTTACACAACAGACAAGCATCCAGTTCATCAACTGCCTTTCTCATACCTAATTTTGCTTAACAAAGATAGTACACGGAACAAAGATCAGTGGAAGACAGCAATACATAAAGTACAGAATAGCAAAGATAACAGTTGTGAGAGTAAGTAGTCAAACCAGTGAGCAGCACAGTTTCACAGGGTTAAAACAGGCCCCCAAAACTGACAGTCACCAGTAGTGCTAGTGGCTGCTAACTGGAGACGGGCTCCCTCAGTCAGCATTAACAGCAGAATTAGCAGCTGCTAGCTGGAAACAAGCTCATTAAGTCGACATTACCTGCAGCACTTGCAGCTGCTAGTTGTAGACAGGAGCATTAGTAGCAGTATTAGCAGCTGCTAGTTGCAGCAGCGCTCAGTCAACAGCAGCCACCAAACAGAGATTGTACTCATATCTGACTTCATTTGACATTCGGGAACAGTGTGTTTTGTGAGTATTGAGTTACTTACTGATTTTTGTATTTAACGTTTGTATGTCTGCATCTAAGCCTGAGGTTTCTTTTAGATTCTAGTCTGTAGAAACTAGCTAAGGGAATTTTATGAATTAACAGTGAAGTGATTTTGTAAATCTGAGCACCTGCCTTAAATGTAAATATACAGTATATGTGCAGTTCAATGCGTGGGCAAAAGTGTGTGTGGGCAACAGCATTAATCAGAGACACAGTGGAAACATCCTGATATCCTGATTCTCTCTCCCTCACAACCTTCCACCTCTGCTGAGACAGCAGTACAGTGTCCCAGGAGAGAGAGAGAGAGAGAGAGAGAGAGAGAGAGAGAGAGAGAGAGAGAGAGAGAGAGAGAGAGAAAGAGAGAGAGAGAAGGAGAAGGAGGAGGATGGGGTTGAGAGCAAATTACAGCAAAACCCCAAAAACAAATAGAGCCAAGAATAAAAAAACAGAAGGGGAGGAGGTGCCATGACAAGACTTGGTTATGCAAAAATAAAGCAGCCTTGAACAACATGTACCTCTACACACACCGCCCCGATCCTGCCCTTCCCACGTGACCTTGGAAAAGAAAACATACTCTTAGATGAGCGTGGATTAGGCCGGATTTCAGTTTCTGAAATCAGTGGTTCCCAAGGCCGATTTGCCCACAGAGGAGGGTGCAGTGACCTCGGCTCATCGGCTGGTCACTCTGGGTCACTCTGGATCTGCTGATGATGAACAGACCATACAGACTCTGACAAGTTATCTCTCGCCAACTGTGAGCTTTTACTGTTGAGTGTAAAGGTTAAGGGGCAATATAATGTACATCTGCCTGTTTGACCCATTGACGCTGTGTCTTTTGTTAGATATCAACCACACAGTCATGAGATTTACTGTTATACAGCCTTAAAATCCTCTATTTTCATTTACAAACACACTTCACTTCTCAGTTAAGGGTGCCATTTGTTAAAGTCCATTTCCTCTTGAAAATGATTTCCATATTTCATTATGGAGACGGTGGGAGAAATTAATTTGATTGTTAACCGGTCTCAGCAGACACTGAAAAACAAACTGGGATAGGTGGTTTTTAATTTTGTCATCATCCATGTTTCATTAGCAGTTGTACACATTTTTGGGCTGAATAAATGAATTCTAGCAGCAATTTCAACAACTAATTCAATAATACTAATTAGAGTCTGTTACAGGTGGTGTCACTGTCAGACAACTCCAGGGTCCTGGAGGTTGTGGGTTCGAGTCCCGCTCCGGGTGACTGTCTATGAAGAGTTTGGTGTGTTCTCTTTGTGTCTGCGTGGGTTTCCTCCGGGTGATGGTCTGTGAGGAGTGTGTTCTCCCTGTGTCTGCGTGGGTTTCCTCTGGGTGACTGTCTGTGAGGAGTGTGGTGTGTTCTCCCTGTGTCTGCGTGGGTTTCCTCCGGGTGACGGTCTGTGAGGAGTGTGTTCTCCCTGTGTCTGTGTGGGTTTCCTCCGGGTGACTGTCTGTGAGGAGTGTGGTGTGTTCTCCCTGTGTCTGCGTGGGTTTCCTCCGGGTGACTGTCTGTGAGGAGTGTGGTGTGTTCTCCCTGTGTCTGCGTGGGTTTCCTCCGGGTGACTGTCTGTGAGGAGTGTGTTCTCCATGTGTCTGCGTGGGTTTCCTCCGGGTGACGGTCTGTGAGGAGTGTGTTCTCCCTGTGTCTGCGTGGGTTTCCTCCGGGTGACTGTCTGTGAGGAGTGTGGTGTGTTCTCCCTGTGTCTGCGTGGGTTTCCTCCGGGTGATGGTCTGTGAGGAGTGTGGTGTGTTCTCCCTGTGTCTGCGTGGGTTTCCTCCGGGTGACGGTCTGTGAGGAGTGTGTTCTCCCTGTGTCTGCGTGGGTTTCCTCTGGGTGACTGTCTGTGAGGAGTGTGGTGTGTTCTCCCTGTGTCTGTGTGGGTTTCCTCCGGGTGACTGTCTGTGAGGAGTGTGTTCTTCCTGTGTCTGCGTGGGTTTCCTCCGGGTGACTGTCTGTGAGGAGTGTGGTGTGTTCTCTCTGTGTCTGTGTGGGTTTCCTCCGGGTGACTGTCTGTGAGGAGTGTGGTGTGTTCTCCCTGTGTCTGCGTGGGTTTCCTCCGGGTGACTGTCTGTGAGGAGTTGGTGTGTTCTCCCTGTGTCCGCATGGGTTTCCTCCGGGTGCTCCGGTTTCCTCCCACAGTCCAAAAACACACGATGGTAGGTGTGAGTGTGTGAGTGAATGTGTGAGTGTGTGTGTTGCCCTGTGAAGGATTGGCGCCCCCTCAAGGCTGTATTCCTGCCTTGTGCCCAATGATTCCAGGTAGGCTCTGGCCCCACCGTGACCCTGAACTGGATAAGGATTACAGATAATGGATGGAAGGATATTTATATATATATAAAACCAAATCAGGTAAATAACCTGGTCAGGATCCATTTTCAGAATGTAGTGCTGCCCCAGTGAGTTAAAAGTTGGTTCAATGGCCAAAGTAGGTTACAATAACCTTACAATCAGATAAATAATTACGCAATGATTAAAAGTAATGACCGATATTGTCTTACAGCACGTCAAGCTTGTGAGGTAGTGGCCAGAGCTGATTGTAAAAAATTCAGGGTGTTTGGGGCAGAGTTTAGAAGGTGAGTGTTTCAGTCAGAAGTTTCAAATAACACCTGAAAGCTCATAGTCCTCATTCTATTTCCAAGCCTGTGGGCACTATGTTGACCAGTGGATATTAGGAATGTAAGCTAAGTTCACTTTGGCCTATTTCTGATCACAGTCTTTTATTTGCAGTGGGTGTGGCCATTCAAAGCAGCTCCCAGCATTCAGCTAGTGCTGGCATTAATTGTTGATATAGAAATAACAGTGATGTTTTTATGAGCTATCTAAGTGTGTGGTTTTGTATTTGTCCAACTTCTACATTTGTTGTCTTCCTTGTGTTGCCCAGCTCTCCTACTGAGTGATTTCAGTTAACTAGAGTCTATAAGATCACCTGATTTTTTTTTTTTTAATAGAAGACCAAACTGAATGAACGAATCATGTTTCCCCTCACCCTCTTTTACCCTGATGATACAGTAGTAGTAGGGGTTAGTAATATTGTAACATTTTGAATATTATTTTGGAGTTTATATTATTATTATTATTATTATTAATTCATTCTTTGTCTGTAACCAGTTCGGGGTCATGGTGTCCGGATCCTACCCAGAATCAGTGGGTGCAAGGCAGGAACACACCCTGGAGGGAGCGCCAGTCCATTCCAGGGCAACAAACACTCACACGTTCACTCAAACCTAAAGACACTTTTGAGTCGCTAATCCACCTACCGTGTGTTTTTGGACCATGGGAGGAAACCAGAGCCCCCGGAGGAAACCCACGCAGACACAGGGAGAACACACCACACTCCTCACAGGCAGTCACCCAGAGGAAACCCACACAGACACAGGGAAAACACAACACCATCCTCACAGACAGTCACCCGGAGGAAACCCACACAGACACAGAGAGAACACACCACACTCCTCAAAGACAGTCACCCGGAGGAAACCCACACAGACACAGGGAGAACACATTCCTCACAGACAGTCACCCGGAGGAAACCCATGCAGACAAAGGGAGAACACACCACCCTCCTCACAGACAGTCACCCGGAGGAAACCCACGCAGACACAGGGAGAACACACCACACTCCTCACAGACAGTCACCCAGAGGAAGCCCACGCAGACACAGAGAGAACACACCACACTCCTCACAGACAGTCACCCGGAGGAAACCCATGCAGACACAGGGAGAACACACCACACTCCTCACAGACAGTCACCCGGAGGAAACCCATGCAGACACAGGGAGAACACACCACCCTCCTCACAGACAGTCACCCGGAGGAAACCCACGCAGACACAGGGAGAACACACCACACTCCTCACAGACAGTCACCCGGAGGAAACCCACGTAGACACAGGGAGAACACACCACACTCCTCACAGACAGTCACCCGGAGGAAACCCACGCAGACACAGGGAGAACACACCACACTCCTCACAGACAGTCACCCGGAGGAAACCCACGCAGACACAGGGAGAACACACCACACTCCTCACAGACAGTCACCCGGAGGAAACCCACGCAGACACAGGGAGAACACACCACACTTCTCACAGACAGTCACCCGGAGGAAACCCATGCAGACACAGGGAGAACACACACACACACACACACACACATATATATCAGAAAGGTTACATGTTCAGTCCAGATTTCTGTACTGTGCAATGACGGTTATAAATATTTTATATTTTTCATGTTATAGAAACATAGTACAACACACATGAATCCTGTGGACATAACATGGGTATATGTGCATTTAAGTACACACCGCTGTGCTGCATGTAAGATATTATCCATAATACTGGCAGTCACTCAAGGTTTGTTATGATTATTAATTTAACGATAAAGAATCAGTGTTGAAGGCACAGTTGAAACTAGAAGTGAGAGTGCTTGGAAGATTAAATAATAAGCAATCTGCAATCACTAGCTCAACTCCCACACAGAAGCCTGTACTGTAAACATAGTCGATGATAGAAAACATTTCCTTTAATTCAAAATTAAATGATCTCCACAGTGTGATACATTATATATAGTGATATATTACGGCAGCTGGACTTCCTCCTGCTTTCTGATAGATCTCTGCTGGAACAGAGTAGACAACACTACTGTGTGTATTTTCTCAGGCTTTATCCACTGTACCTATGAATCTCAATTTCTAAAGCTGTGGTCACACTGGGTTTGTGTCTGTGAACATTGCATGCAACTTTCCATTCATTTCAGTGCGATTTGAAGTGTGAAGGGTGAATTTCACTTACACAACTTTGGGGCGAATAAATTTAACCTGCAAGTTTCATGTCAAGTTCAACTTTGGTTTGGTTATCCCCACCCAATAGCGCTGCTGCTCAGGCTGTGTAACCTCTGATGCACTCTGTACTGTCTCTGCCCTGACTGAGCCAATATGGAGGCAGCATTGAGTGTTGCGGTTCGAAAGCCCTTTCAGGCTCAAGCGAGAGTAACAGTGAAACGGAGTTAATGACTCTTGTCTCAGAGAATTTTTCCCCACTGCTGCTAAATTAATGCTGAACTAAAGCTGCATTAAAGCTAACAATGTAGAATAAAGCATCTATAACTGAGTCAAATGACTGGAGATTCCCCTCATTTTGAATAGTGTAGTGGATAACCACTGTTCTCCAGATGGTTGTGTGTGACTGAAAGCTTGTATCTGCTCCAGGGTCACAGGAACATACCAAGAATACAGAGGCAGGAAGACACCCAGGGCATTGCAAGAGTCTCACACTCATTCAAACCTGTGGAGAATTGTATACAGCCAATCCAACATGTGCTATTTGGTTGTGTTAGGAAACCAGAACACATAGAGGAAACCCTTGCAGACATGGGTAGAATACACCAAAATACTCACCGGCAGTTCCCCAAGGCAAGGATTAAACCCAGAAACCCAAGACCCAAGAGTTGTGCCCCCACCTCCTCCACACCCCTTCACCTAAGAAAACCAGGATATCCCTAAGAATCAATGGGCATGCCTTCTACCATTGCATCAGTTAACAAGTGTAAATCCCCCTGGGACAGAGCCTCTGCCAAATGGTGTAAATGTAAATGTCTATTTAATTAGGTGGTTTTGACCAGAGAAATGTCCAAACTGTGCTGGACACAAGCTCTCTTCAAACCCTGCTGAATAATGTTTCAACTTCCACAGTGCACTACCTCCATCAGTGTTGAACTGAAATGTCTACGCGAACGAATTAACACTTTCAGAGGTGGATTAACACCTGCTGTGTCTAGTAAAGTCCAGCTGAGTGAACACATCTCTGAGCGGCCGATGTACTGAACATTACGTGCTTAAAACATTTCTGACTGCTTCAGGCTCTAGTCGGGCAGTACATGGGACATGGGCATGAAAAAAACACAAATACAAAATGCCATTCTGTGCCTCAAGTATGCACTTGATGGAGGATTACAGGGCAGATTACATCTCACAAATAAAGCAGAGCCATTGAAGTAGCAGATTATGAATTCTGACCTGACCATAGAGCATAGCTCTAAGGTCTCAGGGTCCTAGGTTCAATCTGCAATTTTAATCACTGCCTATGACTGTCTATCACTCCCCATCTGTGTGGCTCGTCTCTGGGTACTCCGGTTTCTTCCTACATTCAAAAAATATAGATTGGCATTTGGACTGACTTTGTGTAATTGCGATGCCCTGTGATGGAGTGCTGCACTGTTCAGTGTGTAGCCCCCAATGATTTCCGGTCTCTGACTTTACACCTGGTACAAGGTGAACCAATGAGGTAGGAGTGTCTAACAGAGTGGAGAGTGAGTGTTTATAAACTTGAGCAGCACTGCTGTGTCTGATCCACTCGTACCAACACCCAACACACCCTAACACACCACCACGACAGTGTCACTGCAGCGCTGAGAATGATCATCACACGTTCACACACACATTCAAACTTAGAGGCAGTTTGTGAAATTGTGAACACTGGGAGTACTGGGAGCAGACTCCCCCAGTGCCAATGCTGCTTAATATGTTATTATTAGAGGTGAGAGAGGTGAAATGAGACTAGACACTCTTTGTGTGTGTGTAATAATAATGCTGATTCATGCAAAGTTGGATTACACATGTCATGCTTATTTCCAGATTCACAGGTGTGTGTTTAAGCTTGTGGGACAATGTTGTTGTGTTTAATTACTTGTCACTATTAACACTGCTACTGGAGTGACAGCACTGGTCTTTTGTTCGCTCCTCAATGGTGTCAACATTGTCTTGGCATCTATTGTCCTCTACACCTTAATCAGAATGTCGGAATGTGTGTGTGTGTGTGTGATTTGGTCCAGTATGAATTAATCCAGTTATTTATTTCCCAAACCTTTGGGAACGTGAGTGATGAACAGTTTTTATAATTGCTCCCTGCAGTTGTAAAGCAGTTGTAATTTCATGCACGTCTCCCTCAGAAAAAAAAAAGTGACTCAAACCAGGCTTTTTTTCTTACAAGACACTGCAGCATACACAGCAGTAGTCAGTTGAGAATATTGATCAGGTGACCTGGTCCCCAGTGGCCCATTACTACTTACATTACATTGCCCCTAATTTATTTCTTATTACGTGCTAAATCTAGTCATCATTAATCCTTGTTTCATTGGCAATTCAATTCTCTGGTCTACTTCCCTGTTGTCTCAGAGGTCATTATTATTACGTCCCTCTTAAACCCATGTTGTGGTTTATAATTAGCATTACTTTAACTTGACTGCCAGCTCAGTTAACGATTCTCATCGCTGTTCTTACCTGCTACATTCTCAGGTTCTGTCTAAAATTAGTGCATTTCATTTTTGGTTTCTATGGTTTATGGTTCTGCATGGGTTTCCTCCGGGTGACTGTCTGTGAGGAGTGTGGTGTATTCTCCCTGTGTCTGCGTGGGTTTCCTCCGGGTGTCTGTCTGTGAGGAGTGTGGTGTGTTCTCCCTGTGTCTGCGTGGATTTCCTCCGGGTGACTGTCTGTGAGGAGTGTGGTGTGTTCTCCCTGTGTCTGTGTGGGTTTCCTCCGGGTGTCTGTCTGTGAGGAGTGTGGTGTGTTCTCCCTGTCTCTGAGTGGGTTTCCTCCGGGTGTCTGTCTGTGAGGAGTGTGGTGTGTTCTCCCTGTGTCTGTGTGGGTTTCCTCCGGGTGACTGTCTGTGAGGAGTGTGGTGTGTTCTCCCTGTGTCTGCATGGGTTTCCTCCCACAGTCCAAAAACACAGATTGGTAGGTAGATTGGCGACTCAAAAGTGTCCGTCGGTGTGCGTGTGTAAGTGTTTGTTGCCCTGTGAAGGACTGGCGCCCCCTCCAGGGTGTATTCCTGCTTTTTTTGCGCCCAATGATTTCAGGTAGGCTCTGGACCCACCGCGACCCTGAACTGGATAAGGGTTACAGATAATGAATGAATGAATGAAGTCATTAAAAACATATTGTTGTTTGCAATAACAGTCTGGCAGAGGAGAGAAGATAAGACGAGGAAGCAGAAGAGAAGAGAAGACAAGAGAAGAGAGAACGAATAATGGAAATATGAGAGCGGATGGAAGAAAACACAAGTTGAGGGATAAATGAAAGGATAGTAGGCGAAAGTTCATTCAGATGTGGAGGTAAATTCATCCATCACTGCCATTATCATCAGAGGACAAAAGAGCAGGACAAAGTAGGGAAGTAGAAGAGAAACAGAGAGAGAGAGAGAGAGAGAGAGAGAGATGAAGAGAGAGGGATGAAGACAGAAGGACAACACTCAAGATACCAGATATTGACTGATGGTGACTATAAGGCCATTGAGATACTGTCTCCTTCACTTTGAAAGGACAAAAGAATAAAGTTCATTGTCCTGATAAAGATACTTATCCATATAAACAATAGTTTAGAGGGGGAAATCTCATTCAGCATTTCTTCTATTTCTTCTAGACTATTAATACAAAGCTAGACCCTATCTGCTGCAGGTACAGCTTCTACTCTTCTGGGACCAGGGAATTTATCATACTCTAACCCACACCTAGTACTTGGCATAGACACCTTAGGCTGCTTCAGAGTGTCCCTATTCATTCCATATTTGACCATAGAGCTCATACAATGTTCTGTTTCTAAAATATTAAAACTATGATGCTATATTCTTGTCAGTGTGGTTCAGGACTTTTCCTCTAGCTCATTTCTCCTCCCACATCCAACCCACTATTTATTTGAAAGACCTCGCCATTGTTATATGATAGTCAAAATTATTCACTTCATATGTGAGTAGTCAATGCTTTGGTTCATCAGTGAATGTATGCATTCCATCGCCAGAGCAATGATAATGAATTGTCCCACATTAATGTTACCACACGCTGTAGTGCTCTGCAATAATCTAATTGAATTCACAAGCACTCACACACATGCACACACAAACACACACACACACACACACACACACAGGAGTGTATGGATTCTGTGGGATTTCCCGGCAGGGGCATTAATACTGTAGGAAAATAGACGAGGTGCCGGATTGCAACATCAGGCTTTTTGCATGACCCACTTTCCCTTTCATCATTCCCTTTGTTCTCACACCAAGCCGTCAAAGGAAGACAGAAGGCAGTGTGTTAACGGGACATGAGCAGCTGCCAGATCTAATGAAGAAAACACGGTTACAAACGTGACACGCTGCTTCCATTGTTCAATCAGCATTAACATCATAGCAAACCACCAAGTCCTCCAACATCATCACTTTTGGAACTGTGATGTTCTTAGGTCCAAAGCCCTTTATGAAGTTTGCACTCACTCACTCTTTTTCATATTCACTCACCTTTAGGAACTTATCCACAAGGGGGTGCTATTTAGTGCTTCACAGAGAAACTGTTTGTCTGACATGAAAAACATTTGTACAACATGCTAACTGCTGCCATAGCATCTAAAACAACGTAGGTTTGGACCTGACCACTATAGGAAAGCTTGTGTGACTACTGTAATTGGCCAACAGGGGGCAATCTCCTTGTGGTCTCTGTGGATCCCAGTGCCTGAGTGCACTGACAGGGACACTGTACTGATCAAATCACACTGTCTTTAGAATGAGATCTAAAACTGAGGTCAGTGAGAAGACTGTTTGAATTCAAAAGAACTCCCTGGACATTTCTTCAAAAAGAGTGTGGTGTTACCGCGATGTCTGGCTAAATCCTCTACTGTGGTCACTTCTGAATTTGTGCTGCTTTTTACATAGAGTGTAGGGTGACCAGACGTCCTCTTTTACCCGGACATGTCCTCTTTTTTAAACTTAAAAAAATGTCCGGGCTGAATTTCACAAATATCCGGGATTTTGTTTTTCTAGAGCTTACATAGAACTTCAAGAAGTTTTGTTCACAAACTAGTCCCGCCCTCCCCTACTCCGATTGGTTCGCTTGAGTGAGAAGGGGGCGTGGTGAAGTAGCCTAAAATCTTCTGATTGGACGGTCTGACTGTAGAGCTACCGTTATTGGTCGATAACCTTCTCTGTAAACATTTAATTGGTCAGTCTGCACGTGTGTAGTCCTTGTTTACGTCAGGCAACGCTCATGTACCCATCCTCATCTCGAGCATTACCTAAACATAGGTTCAGCTAAGCATACAACGGCCTTTCCTGCCTCCTCATTTGAGTCTATCCAATCACAGTACTGGATCTGTGTTTATTTGAGAGCAAAACAAACATAATGAGCATTGAAAAATATGAATACTTATTAAATACGGTGAAAACGAGAACGGAGAAGGAATAGAACCAAGCAAAAAGAAAAAAGTTTGCAATGTTTTGCTCAGATACGCCATTTGGTGACCTGTTCATCCAAACTCACTGAGTGGCTCATTCACTCCAAGCCAAATGCAATATTCATCAGGTGTTGGAGCAGAGAGAGAAAAGATTACAATCTCCAGGTCACTTCCGTGTAACCTGGCCTAAATATTTCAGTGAGTGCTCAGAATCAGGTTTTTAAATGGAAAGGTATTGGTGAATATGATCTGTGTGACGGCTGACGTGATTTACCTAAAGCCTAGGGTCTGTGCGGCTGATGGGATTATATCTGCAAGCGAACGCATAATATGCACACTGAGATTGTGTGGTACATTAAACAATGGAATCGTTTCTTCTTTTCATTACATAGTGGCACATCACATTTGTGCAAACCTCATGGAGAAGGCTTGGGTGGTGGGACTGCATGTAAAGTGATTGTTTGCTGGGAATAACAAAGCTGAGTTAATGAAATGGGCGAGTGAGGCTGAAACTCAAGCACAGTTTATCGGAGAGCTCTTTCCTTACACATAAACACTACACAGCACAGCAGATAAAACTTTTGGGAACACATGAGAACACGGTTCTACTGCTCCAAACCCCACAGTTGGTGGGGTGGGTTTCGTACCCTTCTAGCCAACTAGTGTTTAAGTGACTGACTCTATTATTTTTAAGGGATTTCCACAAAGAGTTTGGACGTATAGCATAGCTTCCCACTTGAGTGAGTGTGTGAGATTATCCACAGGTGTGAGTGTCTGAGGGAGTCCTGGTGACGACTGCCGTCCTGTCCTGCACCCACGATGCCTGGTCCCAACTGTGACCTTGATCAGGATGAAGATTAATGAATAAACAAATAAAACTAATTCACTGGATCCTGAAATGGACAGAGTAGAGTAAGAAAAAAGCCACAGCTCACAGTTTTAATTATAAATGAATCTTAAAAAGGTGGTCTGAATGAAAATGACGTGCACTTTGTATTTTTCAGACTGAGTCACATTTTCTGACCTTTTCTCCTGCTGCTATCTTCAGGCAAAGTGAAATTTCATGGAACAATTCCAACAGCCTGTTTAAGTGCTGTGCTGAAATAACATTAAATAACAGTCTACCCTTCTTTAGGAAAATACAACACATACAAATGTGTATAATGTATTCAGTCTTTGCGGACACCTCTAATGAGTGAATTCATCTACTTTATGGTGCACACATTGTGGACACAGATGCTCACAGTTAGTATAATCTCCTCAGAAAAACATAAGGAATGAAACGCCTTGGCTCTGAAGCACATGATGCTAAGGTCATCCTTCTCAGTGCCAAACACTGGCAAAAAGGGACTGTGAAGCAGTGGAGCCTCTTACAGATATATTTCAAAACCAGAAAAGAAGCTAAACCAACGAACACCCTTGATTCCAGAAGAAATCTGGTTTCCAGACATTTTCAGAGCACTTTCAGGTTGTTTTCAGGGTTTAGTGTAAGCGCTGGTCGGCCTGAATTGTATGCGTAAACGTAGTGTGAGGTTGCTGGGTGAAATCACCACCTTATTACATATTGATGGTGTGTGTAAAGTTACGCTCCTTAACTCCAGCTTAATTGCAGCAAGGTGTGTTCTCCATGTCTCTGGACTCCGACGTGGACAGATCTGGCACAGAGTCAAACTTCACTCACCTGTTTCTAATCTTACAACTCTCTCAGTGATGTCACTGTCCCTCAGCAGAGCTCAGGAGGTTATCGGTCATCAGCCGGACACCACGTGTTTTTACATTTGAAGGGTACAGAAGTAAAACAATTTATATAATGTGTTTTTGACAGCTTAAGTTGCAAATTATATTTCCTCTCAGTCCATAAACTACACGTACATAGCAGCAAAAAAGAGACCATTTTTAAACCAGTATATTTTCATGTTTCCACGTATTCAGCTTACAGAAGATAAGCCCCACCCATTCACACTAAAGTATTATGAAATGTCAGACACAATACCATTCAAACAATCAGAGCCACATTAATTTAAATGTATCAGTCTTAAAGGCACAGTGACAGAAACAACCTGTTTAAGCAATAAAAAAGCAGGTAGAAATATAAAACTAATATAAAGAGGTAAAAATCTAAAAAGCAATTCTGGCTTATTTGGATTTTTTTGGGAAAGGCATCAAAATGTACCAAAGATGAGTTCTTTACCTTGCAACATATGTTTTACATAAATAACCATATACAAAAAACTGAACATATTTACCATAAATACTGGAGTTTATTAAAATCCAGTCCAATTATTTGTTTTTTAGTCTAGGTTAATAACATTTGGTAGTTATTAGATGTAAAAATGTATTTGTGTGTATTTGTTTTTGTGTACAGGGGGTCCTCGACTTACGACGTTGATTCATTCCTACGTCGTGTCGTAAATCGATTTTCGGTGTAAGTCGGAACATACGTAATTACTGTACGTAAATAACATACTCTAAGAACTTATCCTATCCTAACACCTATCCTCCTCGGTCCCGAGCCGCGTAACCGCGTATTCTTCCGCCGTGCCGTGCACACCAAACACGAAGTTCACGTTACAACGTTTACGACGCAAAACCACTTAAGTCGAAACAAGGCTTTATACCGTAAATGGGAGATGTGTCGTAACCACGAAACATCGTAACTCGGGACTGATGTAACCCGAGGACCTCCTGTACTTGTGTGTATTGTAATTCAAAATTCAAACACTCTACCACTCTTTTATGGTAACTGTTGCACAGTACTAAAAACGATAAATTGTTGTTTGAAAAAAAAAGTAACATAAAATTAAGTAATTTGAAAATAGTAAGAAAATTTGTCACTGCATTTATGAGTTAACGAGTTTTGGTTTAGATGATTTAAAGATGGTGAATTTGATGTTAGTGAACGTAGTTTATTTATACTACATTTTTGTTTCTTTTTTATAAGACCACAACTGTTATTTTTCATAATATAAAACGTTTTGTCACGCCCTCGTCCTGTCAGGTCTGTTTTCCCCGCTATGTGCTCTCTCTGCACATGGCTTTGTCTGTTGTTGTTCTTGTCTCCGCCCATGTCCCGCCTTTGTTCCGCCTCCTTGTCCGCTGTCCTCGTTATCTGTTTCAGGTGTGTCTCGTTTGCATGTAGTATTTAAGTTCTCGTGTGTTACTTCCTGTTATCGGTCATTTGTGTTGTTACCTTCTCAATCAAGTCATGCCGTGTTGTTTCTTTCTCTCTCCCAGTCATGTCGTTTTGTGTCGTTCCTATTCCTGTTCTTATTCCTTGTCACGTTGTTTTGCTTCCGTAGTCTTGTTATTTAGTCCAGTCTGTTTGTCCCTCGCTTTGGTTCGTTCTCTGTCTGTTCTCTTTCTTGTGCCTCTCAAGCTTGTTTCTCTGGTCTGTTAGTGTTTCCTTTCCTGTGCTTTGTGTACTCATGGTTACTGTCTGTAGTCTATTAGCTCTGTTTAAGCCCCCTTTGTCAAAGTTTATCTCTGTCTGTCTGTTTAGGTTTATTCGGTATCTGTCTCTGTAGTCTGTGTCTTTTGTTTAAGTCTTTCTGTCCAAGTCTGCCTGTCTTTGTTTTGTTATCTTTCGTTTAAATAAAGTATTCTGTGTTTTAGCAAGTGCGTCTGCCTCCGTCAGTCCGCCCTGCTTTCCGTGACACGTTTATTATAAAATTACAAAAGAGTTTTATAAGAATGTTTGAATAAAGAATTACAATTTTACATTTCACAAAATGCTTCAAGTCTCATTTGTACACCTAACATATTCCCATTGGGCAGCTCTAGGTAGAAACATAGAGAATAATGAGAGATGTCAGTGCTGTCGTTCTCATGCACTCACGGGGTCACTCAGATTGGTTGACGGTGAATCAGTTAACAAGTGTCCAGTCATCCAGAATCAAATATCAGAACCAACTATCTGTATGTTTCTTTAGAGCTGTGTGGCAGCGACATGTTCGTGAACGTCCAAGGCTCACTGAATATAGTATATAGTGTCAGCATAGTCATGTAACCGCAAGACTTTCATGCTTTGTTCTAACAACTTTATTTCGGATCCAGAGTTAACAGCAGTCTGTGCTGCAGTAGCTTTTCTGTGGAATTTCATCACACCAGCTAGCCTTCAATCCCCTGGCACCTCGGTGAGTCTTGGGTGCCTATGACTCTGATCATGGAGGTTAAACAAGCTGGATAAAAATAGACAAATTCACAAATTATAAGGAACGTCTGCAAATGTTTGTACATATATAATGTTCGTTTGGTTTCACTTCCTGAGCTAGAATGGACGACCACGAACACAGAGAAATATTAAACCAGAGATTTTTCATGACATGTTGATTACTAGATTGCACCATTTGTCATCACCTATCCTTTCCTTTCTGTCTTACTTTTACTTCTTACTTCTTACCTAATGTGTCAAGTTCCTCTCATTATGTGGCTACATTTAATCACTCATCTGTCTGGCTTGGGGTGTAACTTGAGTGCATGGGATACCTTTATTATTTCAGGAAACACAGAGCAGATGCTACATTCCTCTTCCTTTAGCATATGGTCATAATTTACAATTCACAGTTGCGCTAGGATTCAGTAGCTTCACTATCCACTGTGAATATGTACGAGCTGTTAAAGCATACACTGTATATTAATTACTTTCTCCACAAAACAGCCTCACAAAGCAAAGCAGCTGGGCCATTAACAGTCCCTATGTGCCCAGCGATTGCTTCTCATCCACGAGTTCATTTGAATTTTTCAAAGGGGTTGCCACTAGCATTTGCTTGCTTGTGCTACAACAGACAAATCTTCTCAGAAACTGAAATTCATGGACCCTCTAGCGAGTGGGAACTCCAGCCAAGCCAAAAAGGGTGGCCTTGGCCGTAAGCAAGGGAATACCTCACACCCTGCCGAACCAGAATGCACAAATTCAACAGACAACAATCAGTTGACTACAGGTGGTATATGAACCGAGACTCCTCAAATAGTAGCACTTAGCATGCATGCTATTCCCTTCCTTAAAGGTAAGGTTGGCCTTCTAACACCTGTTGTGTTTCTGAGTGGTACCAGAAGTGGTGACAACAATTAGGATGCTTGGAAGGATTTAGACTTTAACTGGAAAACTGCTGTGAGTTTTTGGTGGCATGTAGCTGTTGTATTGCAGCTGATGTCACAGTGTAGAGTAACTGGCGTATTGGGGAACTGATATGAATATGTATATGGAACAGAGCTCTATTCTTCTGTGTCAGTCTCAGAGTAGTGCCATACTCACTACAAAGTGCACATCACAGATGATAAACCCAATAATACAGCATCTGGAGAGTAATTAAACATGAATTCGACAGAGAAACGTGAATCTTACAGCTCGCTAAAACTACATACAATGTACTACATGAGTAAAGAATCCTTTTTGACCAACAGACCAATCCTTTTTGACCAACCAGAGATATTTGGGATTCTGCTTTGGCTTTGCTGCAGCATGGAAACATCTCTTGCTGATCACTCACACATTCAGACTGTGAGAACTACCTTATTAAACTTTAAACCAAACCGTGATAAAACATTATCCTTCAAAAATCTGTTCCACTGTCAGAGCGCAGGGACAGCAGGATCAGAGCGTTACCCTGAATTAGAATTAGACAAAGAATATGTGGCTTGTGTCTGTAGTCTCATTCATTCATTCATTATCTGTAACCCTTATTCAGTTCAGGGTCGCGGTGGGTCCAGAGCCTACCTGGAATCATTGGGCGCAAGGCAGGAATACACCCTGGAGGGGGCACCAGTCCTTTACAGGGCAACACACACTCACACATTCACTCACACACTCACACCTATGGACACTTTTGAGTCACCAATCCACCTACCAACGTGTGTTTTTGGACTGTGGGAGGAAACCGGAGCACCCGGAGGAAACCCACGCGGACACAGAGAGAAAACACCACACTACTCACAGACAGTCACCCAGAGGAAACCCACGCAGACACAGAGAGAACACACCACACTCCTCACAGACAGTCACCCGGAGGAAACCCACGCAGACACAGGGAGAACACACCACACTCCTCACAGACAGTCACCCGGAGGAAACATACGCAGACACAGAGAGAACACACCAACTCCTCACAGACAGTCACCCGGAGCAGGAATCGAACCCACAGCTACCTGCTGCGCCACCGTGCCACCCTCTGTCTGTAGTCTCTTACATGCTAAAACTAAACAGCAGTGAAATAAGACGATTGCCGAAGGTGTATATGATCTGTGTATGAATAATTCACTCAGATTCAAGCCAAGAGCAGAGAGCACATTAGAGTCTGACATGCTAACAGCTTTCGGTTAAATTCAGTGATGAAAATGTTAATGTTTTGCTAATAAAAAAGATTTTAACTGTCTATTAAATATCTAGCACTGAGCTCTGAAACCAGGCAATAAGTTCCCAATATGGCGCCGACTGCAAGCCATAGATGGTTAAATGTAGTTTAGTAAACATGAGTGCGTGGTTAGTCATGTATTGATTTTTGTGCAAGAACAGTAGCATTGATTAATTGGTAGTGATTCTGTATAGGGTTAACCCCTTCTTAGCCCCACCTGGTTTTGTGTGCTGGTTTGGTGCTGCATTGATTGGAGGTGCTTGCTTCTTCTTTTTAAAGCTGTCCCAGGGATTGTGGCACTGCCTATTGCATTCTGTCTAAGCACTATGTTGTTCTTACCTTCTTTGGGGCATTTGCTACAGAATTAATGTTTGGAAATACATGTACTTGAGAAAATGTACCTACCTTAATTAGTACTCAGCTCTGATAAGAGATTCACACATCAGCCAAAATGAAAGAAGCTCTACTTAAATACTTTTATTGAGTGTACTATTTCTGAAGACTGATGTACTCTTAATGGACCGTTTTTAATGGGCAGAGCCTGTCGATAATGAGGGAAGGAGAGGGAAGAAGACACGTGTGTTGAAGAAAAGTGTTTCTAACAAACACATTAATGTGGTACATTATGTCCATAAAGTGAAGTGAAGGATGTTAAATTGGGGGCTTTTATGAATCCTGACAGATTCAAAACAGGCCCCAGGCTCTGGGCAGCTGCTTTTCACTGAGTCAGGGAACTATGAAGAGGCTTGTTTAAAAATAAAAGTATCAAAACATTTATAAACATTACAAAAGAACAACCAAGAGTCTACTGGACAGGAAAGATGATTTGGCCAGTTTTATTAGAATAGGTATAAATTTCCATTAGGGACCAGTATTTGTTATCAGTCACATGACTTCCTGTATGATCCCGTATGCTGTAGATTGGTTGGTGTGTAGTGGGTATCAGACTAGGGTTCAATTTCCAGCTCAGTCAGCCACAGGATGATATGTTTTAGTATGTTTCCCCACTCCAAGATGGGTGTTCTGGGGTGTTTTCCGTAGTTAAACATCTATTTTCACAGTGTTCTAGATCATTCACTCTGTTTATAGTGATCCACAAACCCTCTGGGAAAATGTATAAAATGCAGTAAAAATGATCATGTGTGAAGTGTTAGTTCTCTTAGTTCATGAATTAACTGATAAAAGATTCAGGGAACCCTGACAAACCACAGTCCATGTGAAGCAAGGTCAGACCTCTGTAGAATGTGTGTGACCTTTGAACCCTTAGATGGCACTGCATGAAAAACCATCATGATCCTTTGATAAATATAGCCACAAAGGGTCAGGAGAACTTCAGAAAAACAGTGTTATGTAACAGAAAGCCATACATCAAATTTATGCAGAAACACAGCTCTCAGTTCTCAGGGCCTAAGCTCATCTGAGATGGTGAGACAGACAGTGGAAACCTGCTGTGATCAGAATAATCAGAATAAAAAACCACAGGATTGCACAGATACATGAACTCACAATGAATCACCACATAAAACAAAACATGTCACATGACATGCTAAACAGCCCCTCTGACTGCTTCCTTGAGGTTCATTCTGTCATGAGGCGAGGGGGGAGATTAGGTGGAAGCATATATGCACAGATGTATGCAAAAGGTAGCTAGCTCACAGGTGTGGGGCATTACTAAAGGTGATATAAGGGAAAGACAAGACCAAAATAGAATGGGGTAAATGCTAACAATTTAGGAAAAACAACCATAGTTTATCCCTGTATCAAATATGGATGGAGGGACCAGTGAAAGATTCAAAACCCGACATCTGTCATGACATGGGGGTGCAACAGTGCCCACTAAATTACTTTCTTATATGTGAAGGCACCATTGTAGTGGATGTGTATAATGAGATGTTACAGAGACATACAGGGGTTGGACAATAAAGGTGAAACACCTGGTTTTAGACCACAATAATTTATTAGTGTGGTGTAGGGCCTCCTTTTGCGGCCGATACAGCGTCAGTTCGTCTTGGGAATGACATACACAAGTCCTGCACAGTGGTCAGAGGGATTTGAAGCCATTCTTCTTGCAGGATAGTGGCCAGGTCTCTACGTGATGCTGGTGGAGGAAAACGTTTCCTGACTCGCTCCTCCAAAACACCCCAAAGTGTCTCAATAATATTTAGATCTGGTGACTGTGCAGGCCATGGGAGATGTTCAACTTCACTTTCATGTTCATCAAACCAGTCTTTCACCAGTCTTGCTGTGTGTATTGGTGCATTTTCGTCCTGATACATGGCACCGCCTTCAGGACACAATGTTTGAACCATTGGATGTACATGGTCTTACTGGTGCAATGTGCAGTTAATGAAGATTGTCCACCAGGCTGCTCCAATTTAGCCCTGAAACCTCCCACACTACAATGACAGGGGTTTTAGTTTCATTGTCCAACTCCTGTACGCTGCCATCAAGATTACATCTTTTACTGGAAAGTCCATGAACATTTCAGCAAGATAGTGCTAGGCCTCATTCTACACCTGCAGCAACAGCACAGCTTCAAAGACAAAGAATGAATGTGCTTGACTGTCCAGGATGTAGTCCAGATTGATTTCCTTTTATAAATCATGAAGAAAAAACAGAGACCACAAATGAATGACCTTCATTCCCAAACAAAAGGAACACTAACTGTAATTTTAAGGTAAATATATAACATAGTGGGGGCACTGTCTTGGTGTTTTCTCCCTGTGTCTGCGTGGGTTTCCGTCAGATGCTCCGGTTTCCTCCCACAATCCAAAAACACATGTTGGGAGGTGGATTGGCGACTTGAAAGAGTCCATGGGTGTGAGTGTAATTTTAAAATAAAGGTGATGTAACATAATTACAGTTAAACACGTCTCTGTTCCAACTTTATAGGATTGTGTCACAGGCAATACATTCCAAATTAGTTCATGAAAAACAAAAAAAACAAATGCATAAGTTCATCAGGGAAAATCTTTCTGTATACAGTTGTAAATTAAATAAAGCTTCACAAATATTAAAGGGAACATCTACGATTGTGTGCAACTGCAGTCCTCTCTGGTATGTCTACGTTCAGAAGCTCCACATCTTCTAAGGTGGAACAGTATGTTTGAAGAGAAAAACAACTGATTGTACGTGGCTGTGTATATTTTTATTTACTGTTTGAATTACCTCACAAACTGTGTTTACTTTCATGCAGTTAGTGCTCTCCTAAAATTAGAGTGGGTTCCTACCTAAATAATCTGAAACAGCAAAAAGAAGTCAATGTTACCCATCTATGGAGCAGAATTAAAACAATATCCTCACCTCGTTTCATGATTTTCAATGTTTGAAGGCTCTTCACCATTTTTCTGCTTTGATCAGAGAGAGAGAGTGAGAGAGAGAAAGCCTAGCATGTCTGACCAAGCCACTTTGTTTTTTTACTTGTTTACTGACACTGGGGTTTGGCAAACACATTAGATCAGTGTCAGTGTGCAAACAGGCTGGAGAGCAGCAAATGGTGAGGTTATTATTATTATTTTATTACAACCGTAGATGTTCCATTTAACTTATCATTCAACATGCCTGAACTATGTTGGGTTGTTAATAGATTCTAGAATGTTCCGGTCTCACTGATTGCAGTTCATATTGATCTATTATAGATCAGTTCTACTGAGCAATCTAAAGATAACTAAAGTATCTAAAGATAACTCTTGGTCTGCTTTAGTCCTGCTGGTTTGCTCTGGCCTTTTGAGTGTTCTATTCCTTACACAGTGTTCTAGATTCACAATGCTGTAGACTGTTCCCTCCCATTGACAGTGCTTCTTTTGGTGCACTGGTTCTTTCCTATCCATCTTGAAACATCTGGTCGTCAGAATTTTGAGGGATAAAGTTGGCAGCTATGGCAGGTTCTGAGTGTTCCGACTGTTCTGTGTGAGCGGTGTGAAGGTGAAACCCCAGAGAGATGTCATCCCTTCCCCAAACAAGGGCTGGAGATAATTACCCACATTCACTGTCGTGTATGATAAATACAGCGCAGCTCACTGCACTCAGGGCATACGCAGGAAGAAATGGCTTTCCAACCATAATTGCACAGAGCTAATGAATTAAATGCTGATGAGCTCCCATTATTTAAAGTGATGTTGGTGTGTGTGTGTGTGTGTATGTGTGAGTGAGTGAGTGAGTGAGTGAGAGAGAGAGAGGGAAGGAGAGAGGGAGAGAGCGAGAGAGAGAGAGAGCAAGAGAAGGGAGAGAGAGAGAGAGAGAGAGGGAAAAGGAGAGAGAGAGAACGAGAGAGAGGGAAGGAGAGAGAGAGAGAGAGAGAGAGAGAGGGAAGGAGAGAGAGAAAGAGAGACAGAGAGAGAAGGTAAAAAGGATTGCAGTTTCCTTCTATGAATCTGTATCATTTAAGAGCAGGGCACTTTATGTTAACCCGTAGTGAGAATAATCATCACCGAGTCAGTGGATCCTCTAGAGTCTTCCATAATGGTGGCTCTGACATAGATGCATGCTCGTCATTACTGTCTTCTGTTTACAATAACGCAGGGGCAGACAGAACTGGCCTGCAGGAGAGACGAATTAAGAAAAATGCCCCCACATTACTTTATGCCTACAGAGAAAACCACATATCCATCCCTCACCGAGGCCTTCTGGCTGCTGGAGATTGGAATATTACAGTAAGGCTGCTGGGGACTCCTCAGTTAGAGTTCTAGGGTGATGTGATGGAGAAAACTGCAGACAGTTACGCCATCAGTGTTTAGGGGCCTCTATCGTCAAGGGCCTTGGGGCTCTGCTATAGAAAATGTTGTTTTTGTGTGTGTACAAAGCACATTTCCAGAAAAGTTGGGAGATTATCCTGAATATCATGAATATAAAAGAGAAAAGGAGCATTCATCAAAAGCTCAGTCTTTGCAAGCGATGTCATGAGAGAATTGCTAAGTAGTTCAAACATTTCAATAGTGTAATGCAAGCTTGCAATAATTTGGGTCTTTTACCATGTTAAGTACAGTTATTGTGTGTTTTACTTAATATCCTGAAAGAATTCAGAAAATCTGGGGCAATACCAGAGCATTTCCAGTTACTGTAGGGTAAGGCTGGACACCAATGTCGAATGAATGTGATTTTCGAGTACTCCGATGGCACTACATGGGGTTTGTCAGTGACCACAGCATATGTGAGAATTTTCTGTTGATATGGAGACAAACACGAGATTTTTAGAGACAGAAATGCGTCTGACACGATAATGTCTTATCCTGGGAAGTCCATGGTTATTTCAGCAATACAATGGCAGTTCTTATTCTCTACCTGCTCCAAAAGCATGGCTTAATAGACACAAAGTGCATGTGCTTGACTGACCTGCCTGTGATCCAGATCTGTCACCTATGAGAGGAGAATCAAGCAACAGTGACCACAGAGTGTTTAACAGTCTTGTATTAAGCAAAAATGAGCCAAAATTCCACTTGCAAAATTTTAACAATCGGTATCCTCAGCTCCCAGATTATTAAACCATTTAATTAAAGGAAATATATGGAAACCCAGTAGTAAATATGACACTGTGTCAGATTTTAGTGACTTTTCAGACCTTCTAGCGACTTATTATGAATAAAAAGAAAACAACCAGCACCAAATCTAGCTACTTTCTTTACAAACCTTAGTTACTTTAGGTAACTGATAGTACAACACATTAGAACACCGGGACTGACCGTGAGTGGGAGACATGTCTCTATACACGGCTCTCTCCGCGGTCCCTCTGCTCCCAGAGTCTGAGCTGCAGCAGCTCTCTCTCCCAGAGGCGGAGCTCAGTCAGTCTGCACGACATGTAATTTTTTTACGCGTATAATCTTTAGAATTAAGACGATTTTGTCCCTAAATGCATGCCATACCAAAGGTGCGATAGGACCAGGAAATGGCAAAACGTCACGTGTGCCGTCACACTTAACAAGCGGATAGTAACTCTGGAGTCTCTGTCATTGATATTCCAGGCTCAGAACTGCAGAAACTGCATTATGTACATTTCAGAGGACTGTAGGACCACACTAGGGGAGCCTCAGGAGCAAAAAATCTAAATCTTACCTAGTGTTCCTTAAAAAAATAATTGTTCTGCATCAAATTTCCATATTTTGGAGCAAGCCACACTGTCCTCACTCTCACATCCCTCGCACTGTCGCTAGTAAACTGGCCATGAAGGGTAGACTATCAATTAGACCGGCACAGCTGAGTGCAGCTAATCCAGTTAATACGGCAGCAGTATCACTCATCTATGCCAGACAACAGTGCATCATTTATATGATTTATTCTTATAAATATATTACAAATTAAGACACATCTGGATAGAACCTTTCATTTGTTCATTTGCTGACGCCCGCAATAGGCATATAAGGCCGTTTCCATCACATTGTGAAGGATTAGGCTTTTCTCCATGTACCTGCAAAGGTCTGCTGACCACCAAATCTTCACCATCTCTCTATCTCATTCTGTGCTTCTTTTTTTCTTCTTTTCAGGTCAGTTTTTCTCATTTCCCCAGGGAAATGTATGCCTGACAACTCTTTCATTATTTAATTCTGACAAGCGCCTCATCAGCTGTCCCCTTTCTGCACATTCTCTCTCTCTCTCTCTCTCTCTCTCTCTCTCTCTCTCTCTCTCTCTCTCTCTCTCTGATGGACACAGAGCTGAGGTTCCACAGGGGGAGGTTTACGGAGGGATGGATGGATAGATACATGGATAGATGGAAAAATGCCATTCCCTTTGTGTCCCCGTCCACTAAATGCCTGTCACACACTGTTAGGCCCCCTGTGCTTTTGGAGATAAAGAGGTAACCTCTCGTGAACTTTTCCCGAAGGTTGGCCTTCATCAGGCGTTTCTACACAGAAGAATGCCTTTAATTTATCACATTCAGCAACGTATTGTCGTAGCTGTTGGTTTGTTTCTTTGAAAACACTTTATAATTACCCACCATGACATGAGTGAATCCAGCTTTTTCTAGTGCACCGGCTTTAGACAAAGAAGATGGATTCAACTTGTGTAATCTCCATAGAAAGCAAGGAACGTAGGGCACTATGGAGAAGCCATAAAAAGGCATATAGTCACCATGCCCAATTCCAAGTGTCTGATGTAGGGGTATAATGTCCTAATGCTAGTGTGGAGTGATGAAACAAACTCCATATTAATACCATTCATTCCTGGATGATTGTCTGGTCATATTAGCAGCCCAGCACAACGTGGTCCCCAGATTGCCAAAATAGCATAATGCTACCAAACATTTCATTGAGAGTAAGCGATAAAAGTCTGAGACCACATGTAATTTTCCAGTCAGAGTGCCGACTGAGTTTTTATGATTCATTTCTTGTGAGATACTCCTGTGGAGGTTAAATATAAAATAGAGTCAGCCCTCTGTATCTGCGTGGGATTGGTTCCAGGACCCCCATGAATACCAAAATCCACAGATGCTCAAGTGCCTTATACAAAATGATGTAGCATTTGCATATAACCTCAACACACCGTCCTATACACCTTAAAGGGGGCATAAAAAAAAGTAAATCAAACTCCCTGTGCTTCTGCACATTACTTTGGGGATCTGGAGCATCTGCCAACCCACAAACTGTGACACAAGACCACAAAGTATGTTTTCCTGTGTGCTGTATCAGTCTTGAAGCTGTTCTGATTTTGTGCTGCTTCTCCTTACGTAGTTTACTAATATGAGAACATTTTCACACCTGTAGTTGGTCTGTTCTGGTCAGAATCAGTTAAAAAGCTCATAATCTTGGAGCGATTTGTTTTGTTTTCACACACTGAATAATCCAAGCGCACCAAAACGCCTCACCACAAACCACGTGAGAATGTTCTCACCCCTCCGGTTACAAGCCCAGTTCCCTAATCACCAGGCCACAGCTGCCCCTGGTCAGACTGGCCATGTTCAGACCAGACTAAGGCAGGAGCAAGAATGTAAACACATGAAGAAGGTCCAGTTCTCTGTTTAACTGCCTCCTGCGTCCAATATGCAAAGCACACCCTGGCTACGATTAGTGCCAATTAGCACTAGCCTGTGGCGTACACATTAATGTTGGCTTGGATTGAGGTGGGATCATGTTCTCACCAGAAACTAACCACACCAGTGTTCACTTGGGACCAGACCGAGGCCACCTCCTCTCGAGGGTCTCTGAGCGGTTGTTTTGGTCTGCATCTGAGTGTGATTACTCTTTTCAAACCTGCCCAAGCACCAAACCTTCACAAGGGTGAAAACGAACCAATTAACCGTTCAATTTAACCGGACTAACAAGTTCAGATGTGAGAAAACACCCTGAATGCCACAGAGAGATTGAGGATGTGCGGAATGTGCATTCAGTGTAGAGCTCAGTTCAAAGGTAGAAACAAAGGTAATCACTTCATCCTTTGTTTACTACAGTAGCCTTACACTTATAGTTTATAACTAAAGGAGCAACTTCAGGCACCAAAGAAGTCTTTCAAGTTACTCAGAAAATTGTTTGCATTGGATTTCTTATGCAACTTACACTTTAAATGATGCCAGTTTCTGCTCTTTGACTGCGGAACTTGCCTCTGCGCTGAGAGAGCAGTCACGCTGCTGCCACCCTTTAGTGCTGAGTAGGCGATGTATCTGAGTGTGTCATTGCAGCAGTGAGGGCAAGTGATGGAGGAGAGAAGGAAGGACGCTCCACAGGGGGTCGGAATACCCCCTGCTGGCCTTCCGAATCATGTAATCTCATAAATGTCCCGCTCTGCGGTGGGTTTGACTAGCGGGTCGTGCATATAGCACCTTAACAATAAGAGGGGCATCCGAAACTGCAGTAACATTCATTCATGTCGTTTTAAAGAAAGAGGACAGCAAGTTCAGCAAGAATGGAGAGTCTTGCTATTGTAATATTATCTTGCCACAGAGGCAATTGACATTTGTGTGTCCAGGTGTAAATATGCTTTATTACACACACACACACCGCTGCACTTGGGGCAGTGAGCCCACACACACTAAGAGCACCCCAAGGCCCAGGGAACAGTTAGGGGTTAAGTGTCTTGCTCAAGGAGCACCTCGCCCATGGATGTTGAGGGAGGAGTCAGTGCTGTTTCTACACTCCCTCTGTCCCCCATGTCTCCTGCCTGTTTAGGGGATCAAACCAGTGATCTTCTGGCCCCAAGCGTACTTTGCAAACATTTAAACCACAGCTGTATCTTAGACTACTTGGCTTTATATCTCTGCACTAATATCTGAAGTCCACTGTGTCTCCATATGATCTCATGTTTCTCTCCAAGAAACTATGGAGAAAGTTCACGGTTCACATGTACTTCATTCAGCATGTTAACTTTCCTGTCATTTCCAGGTATCGTCAAGTTTAATTCAATATCTGGTAAGTTTAATTCATGTTAAAGATTTTGTCGGTCTTTATTTGATTCTGTTCTTTACAGAAATGTCTGACTGAGCTAATGAGCCACACCTGGAGCCGAGGAGCTCGACTGATTTGGAAAAGCAGGTGGTGTCAAACATTGCTGGCCCAAAATACACAACAAACATATGGCCGTGGCTGGAACAGTTCTGGATTTCAGACTCACAAATGAAAAACTATGTAAATATGCTTAGATGGAATTATAAAATCTCCCTATTTACATAAAAAGCATGGGCCAATACATAGATACCCAGGATCTGACAGGACACTAATCCATTGCAAGGCATCACACACTCACACAGTTGTGCACATACTCACATCTTTGAACAATTTCGAACATGCACCCAGTCACTTACACACACCTTTGGACAGTTTTACACACTCACCCAACTACTCACAAATTCACAGCTGAGGAAAATTTCACACAGCCAATGCACCTACCAATGGGTGTTTTGGGACTTTGGGAGGAAACCCAAACAGATACAGGAAGAACACACCAAACTGGATGTGAGGATTGAAGCTGTGTATTAGCGCCACTACATTTAGTGCCCCCAGCTACCACTGACCAGTAAAAATTAGCTTAGACCAGTGTGCAATTCAAGTTTAGTTTCAGCAGAGATCTGTTATTCTTCACGTTTGAGTGCTGGTCCGATCTCATCTCAGATCTCTTGAGCTGTGAAAGCCATTAATCCATGTATCATTTTTTTTGTACTGTATTGGGAATAGGAAGCCTATTGAGGCAGCTTCTTCCTGTGGCTTTTGTTGCGCAACACCCCAATGTGTCCTCCAGTCTTGAGACTCGTTATTTCAGTTCCCCTGTTGAGCAGGAAATGACTCATTGGCTTTGTGCTCTAGCCGGGCCCTTATGAACATGTCTGTGGCGACTCCTCATTCTGCAGAACTTATATAAGTGCCACTGCGGTAGAGAGCTGGGTGCTGTAGCTGTTATTAGTCATTCCCAGGGCCATAGCCATTGTCCCACAGGCCTCGCCGGGCATGTCATTCTATTCTGCTTTTTTTTCCCCCGGCAAACGTCTGGCAGCCTGTCCGGGGAGTCAGGCTTATATCTGTCACAGCACGTCCCACAGCTGATGTAATGTGGAATGATCCGTAATCTTCCTGCCTTCCATGAAGCCTCGCTGCCATTTGATAATTAATCTCCGATGGCATGAGGAGCACTGTGTTTTAGGAAGCCGCAGCGGTTTTGACAGATGTCACGGAGTGCCACGACCTTTCTGTGGGTTGCTGCCTAGTGGTAATGGAGAGTTTACCATCAGGACTGTCAATCATATCAATCTCGTTCCTGCTGGGTGATCTGTGTTTGTTGTCACTGAGGTGATGAGTCATGTTTACGTTTTGCCTTTCAGATAATCACAGTTACATCCACTTTTTGTGCAATGGTAACACCTTTCATTCATTCATTCGTTCATTTTCTGTAACCACTTAACTCTGGGTCCAGAGCCTAGCCAGAATAACTGGGAACAAGGTAGAAACCAGTCAGTCATTGGGCATTACTAGTATGACCAGACGTCCTCTTTTACCCGGACATGTCCTCTTTTTTAGACTTAAAAAAAGGTCCGGGTGGAATTTCTCAAACGTCCGGGATTTTATTTTTCTAGAGCTTACATAGAACTTCGAGAAGTTTCGTTCACAAATTAGTCCCGCCCTCCCCTACTCTGATTGGTTTGCTTGAGTGAGAAGGGGGGGTGGTGAAGTAGCCTAAAATCTTCTGATTGGACGGTCTGACTGTAGAGCTACCGTTATTGGTCGATAACCTTCTCTGTAAACATTTAATTGGTCAGTCTGCACGTCAGTAGTCCTTGTTTACATCAGGCAAAGCTCATTTACCTACCCTCATCTCGAGCAGCTATGCCGAAACGTAAATGTAAGTTCCTGGATGAATTAAAAAAGAAATTCCCATGTTTTCCCATGTGTAACAAAGGTGTAAATGACCTAAAAGCACACATAGGTTCAGCTAAGAACCCCCCCACTCCCTGACTGTGTAGGCATTATACACTCACCTATGAACACTTTTGCACAGGCAATCCACTTACTAACATGGACTACGGGAGGAAAACAGCATCTGGAGGAAACCCACACAGACAGAGGGAGAACACACCAAACTCCTCACTGACAGTGTCTGGAGCTGTGTAAACTGGTAATGGTTTAATGGTACCAGTGAGTGTGTATTCTCTGAAAAAAGTCAATAAAAAAGCTCATAAAGGTAATGAAATTGTACTTAAGCGTACTTGTAGCATGAATATAGCAATGATTACATTCTGAATAATGACCTAGTCCTAAGAACACACTGACATTCAGAGGGGAATGTTATTCCATTAATCCGTTTTAATTTTGCTGATCACAGACTATTGTTTAAAAATGCCTTTTTCTTTTTCATCAATAGATAAATAGTTATTAATATTAATAGCTATAAGAGTTCCTTATACGACCATGCGGCCAACTTTTAAATATCACACAATTTCACAGGGTTATGAATGTGAAGCACTGGATCTACTTGTAAAATCAAATGAGCTTGTACCAGTTTTCAGCCGAGTGGCTAATGTCTTTTCTAGACATCTATGATCACTTTCCAGAAAAAAAGAAAAGTGGACAGCAGACTTGTGAATCACAGTAATACCTGGGTCATCTTAACTGACCAGTTACAGCAAATGAGCTTGTGATTTGTGTTTTATCGACGTGAGACAAGTGTCTGTGGTATTTTCTGAAAGCTTTCCCTATTTAGCTCCTAATTGGATGAAGGCTCACCAGTGTCAGCTCACATTGTACTGGCAGGGCTTTAATATGAGTTTGGGTTACAGAGTACTTTTTATAGGCCAGTCGGTCATCAGAACTGTCTTAGGACAAAATAAGAGATTCTAAATATAGAATGGCTGTGTTGTATATGCTTTTATTCTATATTTTATATGTCCATTCTGTAAAATAGTAAAACAGCAAGTAAAACAGATCTGTTCAGTTCAGCTAAACACAGTATTAGTTATTTAGTCTTCACCTACAAATAAGAATCTGGATTTTTCAGACGTGTGCAGCTGAGACTGCGAATAAAGGATTTTAATGAAAAAGGCAAAATACAAAAAAAAAAAAGCCAAAACAGGATCAGAAAAAAGATCAAGGGCAAAAAGTAAAACCAAGAAATAATCAGGAATATAAGGGGAAAAAGGCTCAGAAATAGAATCATAAATAGACTCAATACTTTGCAAAGAGCTCATGCAAACAAACAAGTATTTATACAGAGGTATTCAGGTGGTGATGATTAGAATTCAGGAGAACTAGGGCGCTGATAGGCTGAAGGCTGAAACTCCTGGGTCAAGTGATCTCCCAGGGTGTTCTGGGAAATGGAGTCTCTGGAGACAGGTTTAAGGGAGGCGTAACAACACCAGATCGTAGGGTGCTAAAAGTAGAATTACAGGACTTTTAATATGTAAACCATTCAAAGTGATGGTTCTGATGAGGGTCCATTAAATAAATGACCTCAAATTTAACTAAAGTTTTGTTATTTAACTTCATAGTCACTACCCAGCTACTGGAGAATATGCTCAATACCAAATATTTAAATATTTTTGTTTGTGAAGTGGGTGGCACAGTCACACAGCTCCAGGGATCTGGAGGTTGTGGCTTTGATTCCCGCTCCAGGTGACTGTCTGTGAGGTGTGTTCTCTCTGTGTCTGCGTAGGTTTCCTCCAGGTGACTGTCTATGAAGAGTGTGGTGTGTTTTCCCTGTGTCTGTGTGGGTTTCCTCCGGGTGGCTGTCTGTGAGGAGTGTGGGGTGTTCTCCCTGTGTCTGCGTGGGTTTCCTCCGGGTGACTGTCTGTGAGGAGTGTGGTGTGTTCTCCCTGTGTCTGTGTGGGTTTCCTCCAGGTGACTGTCTGTGAGGTGTGTTCTCTCTGTGTCTGCGTAGGTTTCCTCCAGGTGACTGTCTATGAAGAGTGTGGTGTGTTTTCCCTGTGTCTGTGTGGGTTTCCTCCGGGTGGCTGTCTGTGAGGAGTGTGGTGTGTTCTCCCTGTGTCTGTGTGGGTTTCCTCCGGGTGACTGTCTGTGAGGAGTGTGGTGTGTTCTGCCTGTGTCTGTGTGGGTTTCCTCCGGGTGACTGTCTGTGAGGAGTGTGGTGTGTTCTCCCTGTGTCTGTGTGGGTTTCCTCCGGGTGACTGTCTGTGAGGAGTGTGGTGTGTTCTCCCTGTGTTTGTGTGGGTTTCCTCCGGGTGACTGTCTGTGAGGAGTGTGGTGTGTTCTCCCTGTGTCTACGTGGGTTTCCTCTGGGTGACTGTCTGTGAGGAGTGTGTTTAGTGTGTTCTTCCTGTGTCTGCGTGGGTTTCCTCTGGGTGACTGTCTGTGAGGAGTGTGGTGTGTTCTCTCTGTGTCTGCGTGGGTTTCCTCCGGGTGACTGTCTGTGAGGAGTGTGGTGTGTTCTCTCTGTGTCTGCATGGGTTTCCTCCGGGTGACTGTCTGTGAGGAGTGTGGTGTGTTCTCTCTGTGTCTGCGTGTGTTTCCTCTGGGTGACTGTCTGTGAGGAGTGTGGTGTGTTCTCTCTGTGTCTGCGTGGGTTTCCTCCGGGTGACTGTCTGTGAGGAGTGTGGTGTGTTGTCTCTGTGTCTGCGTGGGTTTCCTCCGGGTGACTGTCTGTGAGGAGTGTGGTGTGTTCTCTCTGTGTCTGCGTGGGTTTCCTCCGGGTGACTGTCTGTGAGGAGTGTGGTGTGTTCTCCCTGTGTTTGTGTGGGTTTCCTCCGGGTGACTGTCTGTGAGGAGTGTGGTGTGTTCTCTCTGTGTCTGCGTGGGTTTCCTCCGGGTGACTGTCTGTGAGGAGTGTGGTGTGTTCTCCCTGTGTTTGTATGGGTTTCCTCCGGGTGACTGTCTGTGAGGAGTGTGGTGTGTTCTCCCTGTGTCTGAGTGGGTTTCCTCCGGGTGACTGTCTGTGAGGAGTGTGGTGTGTTCTCCCTGTGTCTGCGTGGGTTTCCTCTGGGTGACTGTCTGTGAGGAGTGTGGTGTGTTCTCTCTGTGTCTGCGTGGGTTTCCTCCGGGTGACTGTCTGTGAGGAGTGTGGTGTGTACTCTCTGTGTCTGCGTGGGTTTCCTCCGGGTGACTGTCTGTGAGGAGTGTGGTGTGTTCTCCCTGTGTTTGTGTGGGTTTCCTCCGGGTGACTGTCTGTGAGAAGTGTGGTGTGTTCTCCCTGTGTCTGAGTGGGTTTCCTCCGGGTGACTGTCTGTGAGGAGTATGTTTAGTGTTTTCTTCCTGTGTCTGCGTGGGTTTCCTCTGGATGACTGTCTGTGAGGAGTGTGGTGTGTTCTCTTTGTGTCTGTGTGGGTTTCCTCCGGGTGACTGTCTGTGAGGAGTGTGGTGTGTTCTCCCTGTGTCTGCGTGGGTTTCCTCTGGGTGACTGTCTGTGAGGAGTGTGGTGTATTCTCTTTGTGTCTGCGTGGGTTTCCTCCGGGTGACTGTCTGTGAGGAGTGTGGTGTGTTCTCTCTGTGTCTGCGTGGGTTTCCTCCGGGTCACTGTCTGTGAGGACTGTGGTGTGTTCTCTCTGTGTTTGAGTGGCTTTCCTCCGGGTGACTGTCTGTGAGGAGTGTGGTGTGTTCTCCCTGTGTCTGCGTGGGTTTCCTCCGGGTGACTGTCTGTGAGGAGTGTGGTGTGTTCTCTCTGTGTTTGAGTGGGTTTCCTCCGGGTGACTGTCTGTGAGGAGTGTGGTGTGTTCTCTCTGTGTCTGAGTGGGTTTCCTCCGGGTGACTTCTCAATCTTCTGTTTATCATTTTTGGGGAGAGAGAAAAATGTCAAAAACAAAACATTTATTTGAATATCTGAAACTGCTGCATTGCAAAAAGTATTGTTCACTCGTTAAAGAAACATTTGTTCATTTGTTAAAAAAAAAAAACATGTCAAAGCAACTGGTACAATGCATGAAATTGACAAAACAAATAGACAAACAAAAAACCCTGCCTTGGTAATTGGCTGTCTATTTATTCTGTCTCATTTCTTTCCAATCCTCAACTGATAGCTGGGAAACAAGCATGAAAAGCCTTGCTGCTATTTTGTCTCTGTGAAATGGTGTTATTATTAAAATGCCTGCTTTATCATTTGGATGCTGTGGACACTGTAGCGGTGTTTGTGCTGTGTTCTCATGACTAACACCAGGGAGAAGGAAGCTGAGTCAATGAGTTCAAGCTGGTGTAACATAAAGAGAGAAATATATCTATAACTCTACCCCTTTCACCTTCATGCAAATCTCTGAGCAGTTAGCTTTTACTGCTGCAGTCAATCTGGGCTCCAGGGAGCAGTTTATTATTTCTTGCATATGCATGTGTGTGTGCCAGCTAGCAAGTGAAGACATAGCGAGGATGAAAACTCCCACCTGGCCAACTGTAGCTCAGCTATAACTTTCTCTTTTTATAGAGAAAGTGATTTTATTTTTACATTTAGTAGATGACTTTAAATGCATTTAACAGTAAACTATGGGTTACAACAATGGGTTAATTCACTGTTTCACAGTCTTGTCTAACCCTAACCCAATGCAAAGTTTTCTTTGGATAAGAGTAACTAAACCCACTAGCTTTAGCATATTCTACCCCTGAAAACCTCGACCTGTTCAGCTCTGAAAAATGTGAACAGACCTGTCGAGAGAGCAAGGGTCCTGCTGTGCTGTTTGCAGCAAAGAGAAAAATTAGGCACAGTCGATTGTGGCAAAAGAAACACAAGAGGACGAACATGGCACAAGAAGAGCATCATCAGAGGCCGGGAACATGAATTTGAATATTGTGATATACCATTATGCTTGGGTACTGAGCAGTTGTACACTCTTTTTTGATGTCAAGATATTCTCAACCTTCTTACATATTTTACCTCTCATTGCTCACTAGCAGCTCAACACACAGTCACTAAACTTAAGGCACAGGAAGCTAACAGAGTTCCACTTCAGCTAATCCACTTGGGTACAATTGTGGGCAAAATCTAGTTAAACAGAGTCTACCTATTTCAGGTGTAGACATGTAGGCAATTGTAGAATCAAGTTACCTGGTTAGTTCTCAGCGGTTCTAATTATCAGTGTAAGACTGAACATTGTTTATCCTCCAGTACCTCAGTCAGCTAACACAGGAAGTAGTTAATATGCCAGGTAATTACACAATTAAGTTCCCACGTTCAAGGGAAATGGTTGATCGATTTCATGGGGTGAGTTTTAATTTACATGAAGAATACTTCAGAAGAAAAGAAAAAGAAATATAAAGCTGTAACGTTTGCCTTAGCAAGTGAAATCCGCACTGGGCCCCTGTAGCTCCTAGCATGCATCTGATTTATGTAAAGTATGAGTGTATGTGTGTATCTGTGTAAGTGTGTAGGTATGTATGACACACAGTTCTTTTCTCTCCAGTAAAATCACCCCATAACTCAAAAGAATAGGGTCAGCAGCTGGCCTCTCGCAGCCATAGACGTGTGACCATCCGCCATGTAGGGAATGAGCTCGATCATGATTGATCATCGCTCATGTCACTGTAATGGAAGTGAACGGGCTAGCCGACTATGTCACAAACCGTCTACAGATGGCTTCTCTCTCTCTCTGTCTCTCTCCGACTGTCTCTGTTTGTCCTTTCTTTTTACGTTTTGAAGCTTACTCAAAATTCCGTTACGCAACAACAAAACCCTTCCTTGCCGTGTCATGTAGCTTTATCATTATGTTAATAACCTGGCAAGGAACAGCTGCTGCTGATGATATCAGTCCAAATTCCTTTTTTAAACATCTGTATATTCCAAGGTCAGACACTTTTATTATGTAATTACTATTCTCTAATTCATGATGTTTGCTGAAAACAATTCGGCACACAGTGCTCTGGTATGCAGTTCAATTTGTCCAATACAAATAAAGACACTGCTTATACTACTTATAAGACACACACACACACACAAACACACACTTTATGATGTGTACAGCTGCACATAAGGGCTGAGGTCACTTGAAAAGCTGCTGTTCACCTGTTAAATGATGGCAGGGTTATGTTGTATTTCACAAAACCCAGCGAATAGAAGAGTGATGTCACATCCTGTTTTTAGCATATGGTTCAAGTCAATATGTGGCATGCTCAGACTGATATAAACAATTGTAAATCAAATATTATTCTAGTCCATTTATGTCTGAAGCTATTACTCCTGCTTTGCTATAATTTTGAAATCTAATATGATTACTAAAATCTGATTACATATAATAACATCATGAGTTATGTACTAGATTGCATTTAAACACAATTTATCTCTTGTAGATTGACCAGCAGCTAAACTGACCCCTCCATACTTCATGTACTGTTTTTACGGCAGCTGCCACAAGGCTGTTTTAGTAAACTGACTCCTAAGCACTACTCCTCTTTAAGCACTGTTGCAGTGAAGAGCACAAGTTTGATATCACTCATCCATGGCTACGTATCCAAGAGAGCACAAATGTCTCTGCTTCTTTTGTGGGTGGGTAGGATTGTCGTCCCTCTTACCTGATCGCTTATCAGGGGGCCAATCGTTTAAAGTGTCTGTCAACATAGCGCACACACACACACACACACATATATATATATATATATATATATATATATATATATATATATATTTATATATTTATATATATATATAAATTATTAATTAATTAATTAATTAATTAATTATCTGTAATAAATAATGAATAATAAATTATTCATTCATTAATTAATTATCACTGGGCGCAAGACGGGAATACACCCTGGAGGGGGCGCCAGTCCTTCACAGGGCAACACACACACTCACACATTCACTCACACACTCACACCTATGGACACCTCTGAGTCGCCAATCCACCTACCAACATGTGTTTTTGGACTGTGAGAGGAAAGCGGAGCACCCGGAGGAAACCCACACAGACACAGAGAGAACACACCACACTCCTCACAGACAGTCACCCGGAGGAAACCCACGCAGACACAGGGAGAACACACCACACTCCTCACAGACAGTCACCCGGAGGAAACCCACACAGACACAGGGAGAACACATCACACTCCTCACAGACAGTCACCCTGAGGAAACCCACACAGACACAGGGAGAACACACCACACTCCTCACAGACAGTCACCTGGAGGAAACCCACGCAGACACAGGGAGAACACACCACACTCCTCACAGACAGTCACCCGGAGGAAACCCACGCAGACACAGGGAGAACACACCACACTCCTCACAGACAGTCACCCGGAGGAAACCCACGCAGACACAGGGAGAACACACCACACTCCTCACAGGCAGTCACCCAGAGGAAACCCACACAGACACAGGGAGAACACACCACACTCCTCACAGACAGTCACCCGGAGGAAACCCACGCAGACACAGGGAGAACACACCACACTCCTCACAGACAGTCACCTGGAGGAAACCCGGTGCGTGTAATTTTTACCAACAAATTTGACCAACCTAGCGACTGTATCTAGGAAAGAAAAGCAACTGTGGATGGAGCATCCTATATCATCTGTAATGAATTTGTAGCTCATATTTTTCCCTTTTGTCACAGTGTTGGTGAGTGGCAATAACCCCACTCTGCTACACTATCCCTGCCCTTGTCCTGACCGATTTTACTCTGGGAATATTCAAGGTCTTCGCTAAGTGGCGACAGCAGCAGTGATTAGTGTTACTGCAGGTCAAGGTGGCGTGCAATGGGGCAGATGGAGTAGATGTAACGGTAAAAGGCCTGATGGCAGAGCGCCAGTTGTTAAGATGAAGGCTCTGGTTCCAGCTGGAAGACTGAGAATAGCTCTCCTGCCTCGCTGCCTCCATTCACAAGGTTTCTGGAGTCGCCTAATGAGGCTAGCCGCCGGAGACGTCCAGCAGAAAAACAAACAAATCTGCACTTCCCACTCAGTGCCGCCTTCGAATAAAGCCTTGAGGATCCACAGCTGGATTTCTGGCCTTTTGAATTTGCAGAGAGTTGGAGCAAAGTCACTGAACCATACTTTAGCCACTGTGTGTGTTCACAGGTTCCTGCTGGGCATTAACACATTGATTAGACGTGGGGTTTTGTTTGTTTGGGGTTCTGTGGCATTTCTCCACATGCATGTCACTGTTCATTCACTGCTGATTCATGTTGGCATGGTGCACATATAGAAACTGATGTGAAAATAAACACCATGGCTGCTGTAATGCTCTGGCTATTACAGTGATTACAAGATGAGCACAGTACAGTAATCCCATTAATTTATACTCTCTTCCTTCTTTACACACATTTCTGTTATTAGCGCAGCTCAAACTGTCTAAAGAGGACGTATTATGAAAAAAAATCACTTGTTCAGTGGCCGAATGCATTTATTTGGGCATTTGGAGCTCCCACCATCCGACAAAATGTGAAATTAAACAACCTTTTTTCTTATCCATGTAGAGATATGATTAAATACGGAGACAATGATAAAGTAGAAGTATGAAAATGACTAAAAACCAGAGCTTCTGCTCCTCGCTCCTGGTCTCTGGCACTGAACTGATGTGTGGCTCATTCGCATTTAAAGGAACAGGGCTGGGAGAGTCATTAAGTCTCAGAACTGTGTTCACTTGTGGACCCTGAACAGGATAAAGCGGTTGCAGAATGGGAATGAATAAATGATTGAATGAAGTACACAGGTTTTGAATAAATGCTCGATTTCTGAATAATTATCTCATCTTTTCTAGTTACATGTTGGCTGTGCCATGACTGAGTATCTGCCTAAAAGTGGGACTTGGCAATTGAATGGTTTCCCGAAAGCTGTTTGCCAGTTTAATCACAGCCCTCAGGATGTACTTACCTTGGAATGAAGCCTTGATAACAATATGACAGCAATCTCCTCCACTTTATAGAAAAGACAAAGAACGCTCTGCCAAAATCTGGCCAAATTGGGTCCCCCGGTGATAGGAAAGATTTACTTCATAAAAATGAACCCATTTCCACAAATTAACCATATGACTTCCTCAC
This sequence comes from Hoplias malabaricus, assembly GCF_029633855.1. Lineage (NCBI taxonomy): Eukaryota > Metazoa > Chordata > Actinopteri > Characiformes > Erythrinidae > Hoplias > Hoplias malabaricus. The sequence continues at coordinate 6,137,981 of NC_089814.1, forward strand.
TGCCACTGAGTTTCCAGCCCACATCCAATAAATCTGGGAATGATTTCATGGCCTGAAAACGAGAAGCATTCACGACCGAGGGCTGCCAATGAAGACAGAAGCGTCCTGTCACTCTAAAATAGAACTGTTTTTCAGGATGATTGGCTCGTTGCCAGAACTTTCTAAATCTTCCGTGCCCTCAGAACTCCCCAGATTCTCACTCACAACTGAGCGGGAACCTACAGAGCCGTATCTGATTGAACTGGGAATCCTGTAGAGCTGAGAATATCAATAAAAATGACTAGGATATTTGTGTGTGTTATACTTTCAAATGTATGTTCAGCATGAATATTTGTCACTTGTAACTTACTGAAAGAATTGGAGATATTCAGAGGAAAACACAGACTGTGTTTATAAGTAGAAATTTGAGTAACATTTTGCGTAACTGTAATAAATGAATATGAAGGTAATAAAGGCTTTATTTAATATCCTTTATTTAGTACCCTTAATATAAAGTGTTACTAAAATGTTACTGATTGGAATTTGATAATCAGTGATTTCTGGCCAAAAAAAAAAAGACTCAAACTCATTGATTCAGAATGTACATCAAATGAACATTAATTTCTTTACTTACACCGCCAACAAACATTAATTCATTCATTCATTGTCTGTAACCGCTTATCTAGTTCAGGGTTGACAAGAATACAGGAGGTCCTCGGGTTACATCAGTCCTGAGTTACGATGTTTCGTGGTTACAATACATTTACTGTATAAAGCCTATTTTCGACGTAAGTGGTTTTGCGTTGTAACGTGAACTTCGTGTTTGGTGTGCGCGGCTGAAGAATACACGGTTACGCGGCTCGAGAGGAGGACGGCGTCACCCCAGTCGCATTGAACGGCATTTTAGCTCGCTGCTACATCGTCCTCTCTCACGTGTGCACGTGTCTGTTTGATTTTGTGAACTTTTTGCCCTTCATTATGGCTCCCAAGCGTAAGGCAGACCCTTCTGATGGCAGTGCATCGAAGAAGAGGAAAGCCATCACCATGTAAGTGAAACGTAAGGGGGAAACAACGACAATCATTGGCTGGTCGCTTGGACTTAGTCGTTCGACTGTCGCTACGATTATCAAGGATAAAGATCGCATCCTTGAACATGTGAAAGGATCTGCTCCTATGAAATCGACAGTGATAACCAAGCAGCGTAGTGGTCTTATTACTGAGAGGGAAAGATTATCAGTGCTTTGGTTGGAAGACCAAAATCAACGGCGTATCCCAGTGAGCCTTATGGTGATTCAGGAGAAGGCTAAAAGATTGTTTGATACGTTGAAAAAAAGAAAAGGGGGAGGGAAGTGAAAGTGAAGAGTTTGTGGCTCGTGTCAATTCCCATAATATTAAAGTGCAAGGTGAAGCTGCTAGTGGTGATGAGAAAAGCAGCAAGTGAGTTTCCTAAAGCATTGGCTTACAGTATGTTATTTACGTACAATATGTACGTATGTTCTGACTTACACCGAAAATCGGTTTATGACGCGACGTAGGAACGGATCAATTTCGTAAGTCGAGGACCCCCTGTATTGGAATCCTTTTTATAATAATCCGTATTACCGTATTATTTTTAATACAATAATAAGTTACACCTAGTAGATTTACATCAGACACTGATTAGTTTGACACTATAAGATGATGATAGATGTACTGTAGCTATAAGGCTAATAGCTTAATAACAAATAATAAAACATTTTACTCCAGTAATAATTAATTCATTCATTCATTCATTAGACATTCATTCTGGAGCCTACCTGGATGCGCAAGGCAGGGACTCTAATATCATCACAGCGTAAGCTAATATAGAAAGAAATTCTCAGTATGTTTGGAGGATTTCTACTAGTCTGTGTATATTATGAAATTTCCATAGAGTTGCCAGGTTAAATGACGAAAAACAACAAGCAATGCCTCACACTTGCTCACAGATACAAAGATATATGAAAAGATGACCTCACCTTTTGTTAATTCATGAGCGACTGTGCTGCTATTTGCATATTGTAAAGGTGTATTTATCGCTTGTTTGTACACGTTACATAAGGAAGTTAAGTAAGCGTGACTCGAAGGATCCATGACTATCGTTTTCCATCGTTTGACGTGTACTCTGATGAGTGGTGGAGTCTGGACTCTTGTGTCCAGACACTTTTGGCCTGTGTTTGTTTGGAGTGGAGTGTAAGTAAGCTTGGCACGGTCAGGGTTACTGAGTTACACAGTGTCTTGCCTCAGTGTCAGAACACAGGCTTGATTTTACAGTAGCACACCTGAAACCCTGCTGAAACACAACACACCCCACCAGTGGTCTCTCTCTCTCTCACACACACATACACACACACACACCCGGGCTCAGAACACAGAAATAATACAACACTGAAAAAAATGTATGTGGGACTATTATGTACACATGCAAAAATAAATGCAAAATATATAGTCTGTCTGACATCACTTCCGGGCAAGAGTACGCTGGTTTCCCTCTGATCAAGTTTTTCTTTTGTTTATTTACTAACACCGATCACCTGCTGGCCAGGGGAGCCTGTTTTGTTTTTTACTGCTGTTTTGCAGCTTCCTACCTGCTTTCGCTGCTGCTGTCGATAAGGATGTCGACAGAGGGAATCTGTCTCCAGCTACTGTGCACTAATACTGCTGCTAAAGTAAACCAAGGGATCTTGTCTCCAGCTAGCAGCTGCTAATACTTCTGCTAATGTCACCTGAAGGAGTCTAGCTGTGTCCCAATTGCACTAGTTTAGTGTTTGAGTATGTAGTGTGTAATATAGATAGTGGTTTCAAATTTGAGTATACTAAAAAAACACAGTGCACACTTAGAACCAGTCGATGTTTGAGTACGGAAGTGATGTCTGTGAGGAGTGTGGTGTGTTCTCCCTGTGTCTGTGTGGGTTTCCTCCGGGTGACTGTCTGTGAGGAGTGTGGTGTGTTCTCCCTCTGTCTGTGTGGGTTTCCTCCGGGTGACTGTCTGTGAGGAGTGTGGTGTGTTCTCCCTGTGTCTGCGTGGGTTTCCTCCGGGTGACTGTCTGTGAGGAGTGTGGTGTGTTCTCCCTGTGTCTGCGTGGGTTTCCTCCGGGTGACTGTCTGTGAGGAGTGTGGTGTGTTCTCTCTGTGCTTGTGTGGGTTTCCTCCGGGTGACTGTCTGTGAGGAGTGTGGTGTGTTCTCCCTGTGTCTGCGTGGGTTTCCTCCGGGTGACTGTCTGTGAGGAGTGTGGTGTGTTCTCCCTGTGTCTGCGTGGGTTTCCTCCGGGTGACTGTCTGTGAGGAGTGTGGTGTGTTCTCCCTGTGTCTGCGTGGGTTTCCTCCGGGTGACTGTCTGTGAGGAGTGTGGTGTGTTCTCCCTGTGTCTGCGTGGGTTTCCTCCGGGTGACTGTCTGTGAGGAGTGTGGTGTGTTCTCCCTGTGTCTGCGTGGGTTTCCTCCGGGTGACTGTCTGTGAGGAGTGTGGTGTGTTCTCCCTGTGTCTGCGTGGGTTTCCTCCGGGTGACTGTCTGTGAGGAGTGTGGTGTGTTCTCCCTGTGTCTGCGTGGGTTTCCTCCGGGTGACTGTCTGTGAGGAGTGTGGTGTGTTCTCCCTGTGTCTGCGTGGGTATCCTCCAGGTGATTGTCTGTGAGGAATGTGGTGTGTTCTCCCTGTTTCCGTGTGGGTTTCCTCCAGGTGACTGTCTGTGAGGAGTGTGGTGTGTTCTCCCTGTGTCTGCGTGGGTTTCCTCCAGGTTACTGTCTGTGAGGAGTGTGGTGTGTTCTCCCTGTGTCTGCGTGGGTTTCCTCCGGGTGACTGTCTGTGAGGAGCGTGGTGTGTTCTCTCTGTGTCTGTTTGGGTTTCCTCCGGGTGCTCCGGTTTCCTCCCACAGTCCAAAAACACACGCTGTATCTGTGTTTTGATCTTATGAGGGTTTGATTGTGAGTCTTTAGTGTCAGTGTATACTCAGAACGCAGATATAACATGTAACGTAGATGAATGCGCTTGTGAGTGTGTTTCTGTGTGTGTGTTCCTTTTGCATACATTCACACACAAGTTTGCACATTCAGACAGCAGATGATCTTGACTTTGGAGCATTCATTTGCAGAGTCTGACTGAAGTCCAGGAGCAGTAATCAAAAGAAGCGCAGCCTCAATCACTCCAGACATAATAAAGTTTGATTCACGACCATTAAACACATCTATCCAAATCAAAGCAGCCACCGCCAGACATCACAACACACACTGTTGCCATGGTGACAGGGATGGAAAGCTCTGAACGTGATGAAGGCATCCTGTGGAGTGAGTGCGTGTGTGTGAGTGTGTGTGTGCGCGCATGTCTCATGGGAAGTCTCAGTGAATGGAATTAGGACATGGCGAGTGGGTAACTTGGTTTTGTTGAGTGTGCAGATCTTGAAATTCCGCACATGCAAAGCCATGGCTCCTGCTGATTAATGAAGCACTTCTCCAGGAACCAGCAGATACATCACCCACCCGCTGAAATATTACCCCCAGGTCCGGGGGACAACCATACGTTATATTAAACCAAAAAAATTATGTAGGTCGGCAGATACAAATGATATGAATTTGGCTTCTTATAGACAGCATCCTGGCTTTCCTCCTTTTCTCACTTTTTCTTCTACACCTGCTTCTTCTTCTCATACTTCTCCCTCTTCTACCACTCATCCTCATTCTTTGTCTTTTTCTTCTACCTCTCCTCCTCATCTTTCCTCTACTCATTATTCCTCTTCTCATCCTTCTCCTTACTCTTCATCTTCTTCTGCCTCTTCTCCTCATGCTCCATCACCTCATCCTTCCTCTTCTTCTTTCTCTCATTATTGTTCTCCCTCTTCTCCTCCTGCTCCTTTTCTCCTCACACCTCGTCATCTTCTTCTCATTTTTCATCTTCTTCCTCTTCTCTTCCTGCACCTTCTTCTCACCCTTTTATCTTCCTCTTCTCCTCCTCCTCCTTACTCTTTATGTTCTTCTTCCTCTTTCCCTTCACCTCATCCATGTTCTTTCTTTTCTTGTTATTTTTCTACTTCTTTCCTCCTGCTCTTTTTTCTCATCATTCTTCTCCTTCTACGCTTCTTCTTTTTTTCTTCTTCTACATCTTTCATGAGTTTCCCTGGTGTTGACCATAAACGATCACGTTCATTTAAATGCACACAACACCAATAAGGGTCCTGGGGTGAGTGCTGTATTCTGACCTCTGTAACATGATTACAACAGGAAGTTGCTCCGGGAAAAGTACGATGGAGGGCCACAGCGTTGGAAAAAAAAAACAAGATTCCGAGAATAAAGTCTAGATGTTTTAGTTGTAGATTCTGAGAAAAAATCTCTAAATAATTCCAAGAATAACCTCAGTGTCACTCCCTGGTCGTGTCCTGTTACTGTATTCCCCATGTGCTCTTGCACATGGTTCTGTCTATTATGCTTCCTGTCTCCGCCCTAGTCCCGCCTCCCCGTCAGTGTCTCCATCTGTGTGTCCTTTGTTATCCTGCCCCCTCGTTATCTGTCTCGGGTGTCCTTGTTTTAGCTCTTGTTTTTGTGTCCTGTTTAGCTCTCTCTGTCTAGGTTTCTCTGTCCAGTTCCCTGTCTGTTTAGCTCTCTCTGTCTAGGTCTTTCTTTGTCTAAGTGTCCTGTCGTGTTATCCAAGTCTGTCTCTGTTTGTCTATTGTTTAAATAAGTTACTGTGTTATAGCGTGTGCGTCTGACTCCGTCAGTCCGCCCGGTCCTGACACTCTTTTTACTAATTGAGTAAAAAAAGGTCTGTAAAATTCCAAGAATATAATCAGAATATTTAGAGACACAGTTTGGGTTATAGGGCGGCACGGTGGTGCAGCAGGTAGTGTTGCAGTCACACAGCTCCATGGACCTGGAGGTTGTGGGTTCAATTCCCGCTCCGGGTGACTGTCTGTGAGGAGTGTGGTGTGTTCTCCCCGTGTCTGTGTGGGTTTCCTCAGGGTGACTGTCTGTGAGGAGTGTGGTGTGTTCTCCCCGTGTCTGTGTGGGTTTCCTCAGGGTGACTGTCTGTGAGGAGTGTGGTGTGTTCTCTCTGTGTCCGCGTGGGTTTCCTCCGGGTGACTGTCTGTGAGGAGTGTGGTGTGTTCTCCCTGTGTCTGTGTGGGTTTCCTCCTGGTGCTCCGGTTTCCTCCCACAGTCCATTAACACACGTTGGTAGGTTGATTGGCGACTCAATTGGTGTCCATGGGTGTGAGTGAATTTGTGAGTGTCTGTTTCCCTGTGAAGGTCTGGTGCCCCCTCCAGGGTGTGTTCCTGCCTTGCGCCCAATGATTCCAGGTAGGCTCTGGACCCACCGCGACCCTGAACTGGATAAGGGTTACAGATAATGAATGAATGTTTGGGTTATTATTTATTATAATATAATAAACAGACAGACACCTGGTCTGTGCACCATGAGTGAGTTGTGAAAGAAGCAGTCAGTGAAGTGAACAGAATTATTTATTAAACACATTCACACGACATGGCGACCCCCTCAGTGCAGCCCCTGACTGCGATGCATAAGGCTTTAGTTTATTGTATGAGTCCATGACCCGTAACGCGATGGAGCCTCGTGGGCACCGGAGTTCCTCTCGCTCTGGATCCATCATTTTCATGATCATTAATTGTATCATGTGAAACTACATGCTATGGGTTCGTGCACCGATTCGGGGTTTAAACACTAATCACACTGTGGTCCTGATGTGGAAATGAACTGAGTGTTTATTCCTGAAATGTATACCATAGCAGGACTTCAGCAACACACTGCATTCCACAATTACACTGTGTCTGCTCCATTATACGTGCAGCGAATTAGTCAGAGATTATTCTCTGAATTATTCCGAGGTTTTTCTCCAAGAATTCTCAAAGAATATTCCAAGAATCATGACTTTATTCTCAGATTTATTTATTTATTTATTTATTTTAAATGCCATGTCGTAGAAAAGTGATGTAAAATGGTTGTTTTTCTTTCTTGTATCATTTTAAGGGCTTTTGAACAGAAACGTAGTAGAAATCCAAACCAATTCTCTCACTCCCTCACTCACACACTCCTATAGGTTTAACAAAATGCTCCACGAGGGATCTGAGTGATTTATTACTCCACTTTAATGACAGTGTGTCCTTTTTATTACCTTGTTCCCTCACGACGGAGATTGAAGTGCTGCCTCCTGGTGGAAACTTTCTGATACAGCAGGGACATTTACCATCAAGATTAAACGTGTCCTAAGCGCTAACATCTGTGCTCCATGAGCTCCATCCCAGGATGTACCTTTAAAAAAAGAGACAGCTGAGTATTGCATTAGCAAAGGCATGAAATAAGCTCAGTAAGACCACAGTGTTCACGAGGCTGTATGAAGGGCAGCACATGACCCAAGCCTCTGTTTCTTCTTCCTCATCACCTCAGGTGACCCCCCCCCCCCACACACACACACACACACACACTCCTCTGAGAAACGTTTTTTTTTTCCCTTTATATGTCCCTTCATTGTCTTTGTGGTTGTTAAAAGTCCAATATTCTCTGTATATTTTAAACTTATTATAACTTTGGTTTTGGAAACATTAGGTTCTTTTGACTTCTCTCTTCATGAGTGTGTGAGTGAATGTGTGTGTGTCTGTGTTGCCCTGTGAAGGACTGGCGTCCCCTCCAGGGTGTATTCCCGCCTTGCGCCCGATGATCCCAGGTAGGCTCTGGACCTCCCGCGACCCTAAATTGGATAAGGGTTACAGATAATGGATGGACTTCTCTCTTCTTTATGGAAGTAGACGGTCTTATGTTACATCTCTTCAGATGTATACCGGTGTAATGCTTTGACAAGGGCTCTCAGTCTCTCTCTCTCTCTCTCTCTCTCTCTCTCTCTCTCTCTCTCTCTGCAGTGCAGTTACAGAGGTTTTTAGTAATGCTAGTTGCGTGCATTTCTCCTCGAGACATCAGTGCTCATGATCTAATAATCTGCTTCAGAGTGACATCATTCTGTTCAGAAGAGCTTTCACTCCTACACTTTCATCCCTTTTCTCTGACTCTGTCCTGTCACTCTGATTTTACCTACCACCCCCCCCACCACCACCACCACCACCACATACACACACACACAACACCACACACACTCTTGTCTGATTCAGCTTCTTTGTTGATTCTGACTCTCGAGGGGAGCAGGTCTTAAGTGATGTCTGGAGAGAAAAAAAACATGGGAGACAAAATTGTAAAGAAGAGAAGGGAAGTCTGAATTCTGCTCATCTTGGTTACATTATTGTCTGAGGAGTTATATATATATATATATATATAGGGCAGACACACTCACACAGTACATTCTGATAGGGTTTATTGTTGGGTAAATGCTTGGGACTCAATTGTTCCAATCCACTTCCTGCGAATGCTACAACAAAGCAGCAGTAAACAGCGTGTGTGTGTGTGCTGTTAATATGTTAATGCACAGACATAAACCAGTGGCCAATGATCATTCAAACTGTCCCAAGCGATCAATCCAGTCCCTCTCACATTGCACAACAGTCCTCTGCTATATCTTTGTTGAGCTGGAACAATGCTCAAGGCTCATGTTAATGCCAAAAGGTTCCTGCAACGTTACTTCATCCCACACAGCTCCTCCTCCACATGCAGCGGTGCGTGTTTGCCACGGATCAATAGAAGTCAGAAGGCATCTCTGCATACATTTCTGCAGCCAAACAGAAAATCAGTGACCACTCATAATGGGCTTCCACACACACACACACACACACACTGGGCACATCTGGAATATAAAGACATGGCAAAGACCAACACCAATGGTATTTCAAGGGTATTGTGTAATTGAGGATATTGTGTAGTGTGTGACCATGTAAATCTCTCTGCACAGTTATGGTACTGTATTGTTACATGTTCTTCAGCGCTTGTAGTGCTAGAAGTGTCAGTGAAGTAGGTCAGCGATGCCTGAAAACTTCAGGGCTTTAAGGTTGGACCAGCTCTTCAAAGTTCAGGGCCCCCACAGAGCAGGTATGATTCAGGAGATGGAACATGCTCAGTTGTGCAGTGACACTGACACTAGTAGTGTGTTGTGCTGGTACGAGTGGATCAGATACAGCAGTGCTGCAGGAGTGTTTAATGCCCTCAGTGTCACCAAACAAAAATATCCAGCCAGGACTAGAGGACGCCCAACACAAACAGTGCAGCACTAGATGAGCTACCGTCTCTGACTTTACATCTACAAGGTGGACCAACGAGGGAGGAGTATCTCACAGAGTGGACAGTGTTTGAACACAGGGTTTAAAAACTCCAGCAGCCACTGCTGTGTCTGATCCACTCTGCACTAGCTCAACACACACTAACACACAGCTTTACTCGTCTTCACCTTTAAACAAAAAAAGGTTAAATTGTTTATGAAAGATGGCAGTCCGTGATGAAGTGGTTGACAGTGGAAGCGAAAGATACACGGACTGATTGTAAATACACAGAGTCTGTTTACAGATTTTCTGTCACATGAGTCATGACACCAGAGCTCATGTCAATCATTAGTTCAGAGTCCCACTTGGGAGCTGAAGATAAAGAAGCCCTTGAAGCTCAGAAGCTCTTGAAGCTTAGGACAACTACAGGCAGAGGATTTAAAGCCAGCTTAGGCCTGGCCAGAGGTCCAGAGTCTGAAGGCAGCATGATGTTGAAGTTGGTGACCTTCAAACTAAAGCAGCATAAAGTGGCACAGTCTTCCAAAGCAATATCTGCCAGGGTCTGTGTTCAATAAGATTCAGTTCTTTGAAAACCTTATATTGAAAGGGTACGTCCTATGCGCCTATCCTTAGTATTTGAAGAAATGTAGATTATCCAGCAGTGGGAACATACAGCTTGCTTCAAATGATGATGAAGACTATCAAAATAATTGTCATAAAAACAGTGTTTAGATAAAAATATGTAAATTGTCCCCACGTTTTCAAACAAATGATGCTACAGAAAAGGTTTAAGAATGTGGAACGGTTATAAACGGAACCAGACACGTGATTAGGATCTGGTTGGGCAGCTTTTCAACAGAAACAACTGTGCATTTGTACATTCATTCACCTTCTGTAACCACTTCATCCCAACTCTGTTTGCAGTGTGGCCAGAGCCTGATGGGAACACACCCTGGAAATGGGGCAAGCGCATTACAAAGTAACACATGCTCACCCAGTCACTCAAACAGTCAAACCCTCAAAAATCCAAGAGACAACAGCAGCCAGCAAACAAACACAGAATCAAAGGTAGGCCTGACCTGTCACACAAAATCTCCTTGTATATCCAGCCAAGAAAATATCTTCCGCAGTGTTTCAAAGCCTTAGAAGTCTCTAAAGGAGCATAAGAAATTAGAAGGGAAATCTGCAGATATATGAAGCCTAGCCCCACATCATATCATATATCATCATGTCACTTATCATACATCATTGAAGGCGTAAGGTAAAGGCCATCACAAGCTCTATGAGATACCTTTGCCCTTCAAGAAATGTCACTATGCCTTGTAATAAACAGCTTGTCATGACCAGGACAGATTTGTGACGCTGTCTTGCCAGGTGTCTAGATTTAATAGGAGATGAGGGAGGCCATTAGAAACTAAGGTCCATATGAAGACACTCAGGTACGAATTACAGATTTCTGTGTACTAAAATAATACAACAGTCTTTTCATTCATTCATTCATTCACTCGTCTGTAACCGCTAATCCAGTTCAGGGTCACGGTGGGTCCAGAGCCTACCTGGAATCATTGGGCGCGAGAATACACCATGGAGGGGTCACCAGTCCTTCACAGGGCAACACACACACACTCACACATTCACACCTACGGACACTTGAGTCGCCAATCCACCTACCAACGTGTGTTTTTGGACTGTGGGATGAAATTGGAGCACCCGGAGGAAACCCACGTGGACACTGGGAGAACACACCACACTCTTCACAGACAGTCACCGGGAGGAAACCCATGTGGACACTGGGAGAACACACCACACTCCTCACAGACAGTCACCGGGAGGAAACCCACGCGGACACTGGGAGAACACACCACACTCTTCACAGACAGTCACCGGGAGGAAACCCATGTGGACACTGGGAGAACACACCACACTCCTCACAGACAGTCACCGGGAGGAAACCCACGCGGACACTGGGAGAACACACCACACTCCTCACAGACAGTCACCCGGAGGAAACCCACGCAGACACAGAGAGAACACACCACACTCCTCACAGACATTCACCCGGAGGAAACCCACGCAGACACAGGGAGAACACACCACACTCCTCACAGACAGTCACCCGGAGGAAACCCACACAGACACAGGGAGAACACACCACACTCCTCACAGACATTCACCCGGAGGAAACCCACACAGACACAGGGAGAACACACCACACTCCTCACAGACAGTCACCCGGAGCGGGAATCAAACCCACAACCTCCAGGACCCTGGAGCTGTGTGACTGCGACACTAAACTGCTGCACCACTGTTCCAAGACCTGTTCACATAACTGAAATATCCCTTAATTTTACATGGCCAATAGCTACAGCTGTAAATATGGCCAATTATACACTGTGTACTGTAACAGGTTGACTGTGGGCAGCAGTAGCAGGAAGTTCACTCATGACAGACTTTCATGAAGCTCCGTCCAGCACAGCATTTATTTTAACTTTTTTTTTTTCAAATTATGTTTTAGAGATGCAAATATTTACAGTGCACATAAGTAAACAAACAAACAAGCGAGTGAGTTAACACAATAGAAAAGAAAAGTTTCCTAAATAGGCCTCTCAGAGAACCCAGCTGTATTACTGGACCTGGCCAAATAACCAACGTGTCTGGCCCTTACCAACTCCTACAGAAAAATTACCCCCCTTTAGCTCCATAGCCTCATCTTTATCAAGCCTAGCCCCTCCTCTAGGCTAATCCAACTAAAACAACTCAATTAACTCACTTTTCTAATATACAGATTATCCTGAAAACTTCACCCCAAATAATATCAAACTAACCCATAATAAACACTAAGACTAAACAGATTAATTACTTAGCAAAACACATGGCAAAACACTCAAACAACACTATAATACCCCCCCTGCCCCAGCTCCAAGAATGGTATGTCCCTCTCCAAAGGCGGGAAACTCCCCTATAACTGGGCTGGATGGTTCAGTTGCCTCTGTTTGAGAGTGTCCAAGGCTGCTACAAGTAAGTGTTTCCGGTGTGAAGAGAATGTAACAGATAAGATGCTTCTGCCGGCAAGTCTGTTCTCTACATTCCTCATGTATACCCCTAAGATCCATGACATGTTCCATCAGCCATTACATTAAAATGACCTTGTTTCTACACTCATTGTTTATCAGCTCCACTGACCATGAATGCACTTTATGTATCTACAATTACAGACTGTATTCCATCTGTCGCTCTGCATGCTTAGCCCTCTTTCACCCTGTTCTTCAGTGGTCAGACTCCCCACAGAGCAGGTAAGATTTGGGTGGTGGATAATTCTCAACACTGCAGTGACACTGAAGTTGTTGTGTGTTAGTGTGTGTGTTGCGGTGGTGTGAGTGGATCAGACACAGCAGTGCTGCTGGAGTTTTTAAATACTGTGTCCACTCACTGGCCACTGTTTTCACCTACCTTGTTGGTCCACCTTTTAGTTGTAATGTCAGAAACATTGTTGTTGTGTAATGTTACTGCACAGTTTGTGTTGGCCATCCTCTAATCCTTCAACAGTAGACACAGGAAGTTCACAGTCCACCAGTTTCACTGTGGTGCTCAAAAACTCCAGCAGCACTGCTGTGTCTGATCCACTCTACACCAGCCCAACACACACTAACACACCACCACCACGTCAGTGTCACTGCTGTGCTACACCTAATGTGGATGCACGGCTTGAATAAGGTCCTTCAAAATTGAATGAAATGGAAGGTTTCTGAGCAGCTGCACATGAGTTAACTACACAATGCTCAATGCAGATTGTTGTCTAAAGGAATGGAGATGGGTTTGGGACGATGGAGCATCATTTGATATCTTTGGAAAGAGATGGAATTGTGATCTAAAACTCAATTATTCAAATCAGATGTTGATTTCATTAATGCACCCATGGAAGAACACCATCAAATCCTCTCAGAAATGTTCTGACGTTAAGTATAAAGCCTTCTCAGAAGAGTGGAGTCAGTCACCGCAGCAAAGAGGAGACAGCTTCCCTATTAAGAGGAATTGTTGGTTGAGCACACGAACATTTGTCGATAAATCGAGGCATTGAAATAAGAAATGTGTAGAGAGGGATAACTAAGTCTTTCCCACTCATTCTGTTCCATGCAGAGCATTCCATGACCAGAAAACAGACTTCTTCTCTGGTCTCCAGTCCAGCTACAGTGAACTGGGGATGATTAATGAGGGAGGAGGGAACATGTGTGCAGAATCGGTTGATTATATTCCAATCCCTCCAACTGACATCTCTTTCCCGGTTTCATTCCCTGCTGGACCACATCCCTTCCTGCGACACTTACCCTAATCTGGGAATTTTGTCGGGGATTCTCTTGATTTTCCAGTGACTGAGAGAGAATTAACACCTCCATCTTCACTACTGCCTCTCAGATAAGAGGACTGACCTTCTTCCTAATGGTACATTTTCCAGAGTCAGCAGGTGCACAGCTACAGGGAATCTTCACTTCCTCTGGTTTAATTAGATTATTATTCCAGCACTCTTACCTTGGCTAATGACCGCATGTTAAAGAATCATCTGAGCCTGTCTCCTGCCTTCAAATCTTTGGAAATGTGCTTTATTATTATTATTATTAATAATAAGCAGCAGGATTGATTTTGCCGCATATTACTTAAATGAGCACTCTAGATTTCGGAAACATTTGTATGTTTTGATCAATTAAATCTGAGCCCCACTTTGGAGGGGTTTGGTGTGTTCTCCCTGTGTCCACGTGGGTTTCCTCCTGGTGCTCCGTTTTCCTCCTAATGTCCACGAAAGGCAGAGTAGGAGAATTGACTGCTCCAAAGAATCCGTAGGTGTTTCACCCTGCGAAACACTAGTGCTCTTTCCAGGGTGTATTCCCACCTTGCGCCCAATGATTCAGTGTAGGCTCCGGACCCACCGCGACCCTGAACTGGATAAGGGTTACAGATAATGACTGAATGGGTCTTTGGTGTTTATAAAGCACTAATATTATTCTGATTTTTTTTTTTTATCAGTGAGGAACAGCATGAAACTTCAAAACTCAAAACTTTCAGCATTTCACATTAGTTCATGTTGCTGCACGTATGTGATAGAAGGGGACAGATAAATGATGCTGAAGAAGTAAAATTCACACTGAAATCTCCATACCACTTAGCACCTCGCCGGGAGGTGATAAAAGCCTTTACAGGGACTTCATAACCACAGCTTTAAACTTTCATGAGTCATGAGTTTCTGAGTCAACCGTTTTCCGCCGAGGTTCTTCAGATGCTGCTGTTCTGTGTGAGCAATAAAGACCAGTTGAAATTTCAATTTTCTTCTTCCCTTCCTCTGTCCATGACTTATAACGAGAACATTTACCGTAACAAACCACAGGCACAGGATTCCTCACACGGCCAAGGGCTACTTGGACACCGCTCTAATGAGTGGACTCAGCTGCTTTAAGGTAGAGCCATTGTTGACACGGTTGTCCAGGGCTTGACGCATGTCTGTCAGGAGTTCTGTATGTTCTCTCTGTGTCTGTGTGGGTTTCCTCTCCAAAAATATATGTAAGTAGTTTGAATGAAAGTGGTGTGAGTGAATGAATGAGAGTGAGTGAGTTGGTCATGTGATGCCCTGTGCTGGAATGGCACCTAAAGCCATACAACATAGAAACATATATCGATGCACCTTAAGTGTATTATACAAGCTATTAAAGACTGTGAGGAAATCACCCCAGTGCCATTGTTTTGGGGTTTTTTAATCCCTGAGTACATAATATCTTCGAAATACTGCATTGTGTCTTTTTTGCTGAAAGCCTTCTTGGATAAAAGCAGATGTTGTCATCTGTATCTGATATTTCTGAGCGGGATGTCTTGTTAAGTATGAGCTGGATGGTTGAATATACAGTCAAACAGATGCAGTAGCTTCCATTTCTCTAGCCTTTCTATCTGTGTGTATGCGTGTGAAAGAGTGTATGTGTATGTTATTTATGTGTATTTCTGCAACCTTCTTTGACATTTCTGTCTAAATCACCCTGCCCACATGCCTCTACCTCAACAGTAATATGATTTTTTTTAAACGCATAATCTCTGAGCCCCGAACACAGGGCTGGGACCAGCTGGACGTGACCAGATGTTCGTGATTACTAAGAATACAAAATTATTCCGGATTCTGGCATCATTAGGAGGAGAGAGAGAGAGAGGGAGAGAGATTTAAGGTTTTTTTTTTTTGTTTGTTTGTTTGTTGTTTTTGGCCTGAGCACAGTAAATCAAACAGGAAAACCCTCCGTATTTTAGGCCTTTCATTTAATCACAGATGATTAGATGAAGTCAAAATGCTACCCCAACTGCTCTTACATAATAACAGATATTTAAAGAGAGAGACAGACAGATAGAGAGAGGGGGGGGGGGGGGGTTAGGGTGGTTAGGGTATATTTCAGATGATTGAGTTAAAAATGGGCTATTAGCAGTTATAGCTGAGTCTCTGAAGATAAATTCCAGTCTATGTATTGTCCCCACAATATACAGAAACAAACACTGACTTGAGACGGCTGTCTATTAGTATTTAAGGTTTCTAATTTATATTTCTTTTGTTTCCGATCATGGTGATGTCTTCTTCTCTTAAAGGGGACAAATACTGCTCCTTTTCCACAAATGAACACAGTTCTTGGGTCAAAATAAATACCACAATGACCAAACACCACAGCAGCTTTCTCCCTGTCTAAGCATGTGCTAGCCCTACATTATGTACATAAACTAAACAAGTGAAAATTATGAAATGATATAATATAAAATATAATTGATCTTGGGTGGTGCAGCAGGTAGTGTCGCAGTCACACAGCTCCAGGGGCCTGGAGGTTGTGGGTTCCATTCCCGCTCCGGGTGACTGTCTGTGAGGAGTGTGGTGTGTTCTCCCTGTGTCTGCGTGGGTTTCCTCCGGGTGACTGTCTGTGAGGAGTGTGGTGTGTTCTCCCTGTGTCTGCGTGGGTTTCCTCCGGGTGACTGTCTGTGAGGAGTGTGGTGTGTTCTCCCTGTGTCTGCGTGGGTTTCCTCCGGGTGACTGTCTGTGAGGAGTTTGGTGTGTTCTCCCTGTGTCTGCGTGGGTTTCCTCCGGGTGACTGTCTGTGAGGAGTGTGGTGTGTTCTCCCTGTGTCTGCGTGGGTTTCCTCCGGGTGACTGTCTGTGAGGAGTGTGGTGTGTTCTCCCTGTGTTTGCGTGGGTTTCCTCCGGGTGACTGTCTGTGAGGAGTGTGGTGTGTTCTCCCTGTGTCTGCGTGGGTTTCCTCCGGGTGACTGTCTGTGAGGAGTGTGGTGTGTTCTCCCTGTGTCTGCGTGGGTTTCCTCCGGGTGACTGTCTGTGAGGAGTGTGGTGTGTTCTCCCTGTGTCTGTGTGGGTTTTCTCCGGGTGACTGTCGGTGAGGAGTGTGGTGTGTTCTCCCTGTGTCTGCGTGGGTTTCCTCCGGGTGACTGTCTGTGAGGAGTGTGGTGTGTTCTCCCTGTGTCTGCGTGGGTTTCCTCCGGGTGACTGTCTGTGAGGAGTGTGGTGTGTTCTCCCTGTGTCTGCGTGGGTTTCCTCCGGGTGACTGTCTGTGAGGAGTTTGGTGTGTTCTTCCTGTGTCTGCGTGGGTTTCCTCCGGGTGACTGTCTGTGAGGAGTGTGGTGTGTTCTCCCTGTGTCTGCGTGGGTTTCCTCCGGGTGACTGTCTGTGAGGAGTTTGGTGTGTTCTTCCTGTGTCTGCGTGGGTTTTCTCCGGGTGACTGTCTGTGAGGAGTGTGGTGTGTTCTCCCTGTGTCTGTGTGGGTTTTCTCCGGGTGACTGTCTGTGAGGAGTGTGGTGTGTTCTCCCTGTGTCCGCGTGGGTTTCCTCCGGGTGACTGTCTGTGAGGAGTGTGGTGTGTTCTCCCTGTGTCTGCGTGTGTTTCCTCCGGGTGACTGTCTGTGAGGAGTGTGGTGTGTTCTCCCTGTGTCTGCGTGGGGTTCCTCCGGGTGACTGTCTGTGAGGAGTGTGGTGTGTTCTCCCTGTGTCTGCGTGGGTTTCCTCCGGGTCACTGTCTGTGAGGAGTGTGGTGTGTTCTCCCTGTGTCTGCGTGTTTGCGTGGGTTTCCTCCGGGTGACTGTCTGTGAGGAGTGTGGTGTGTTCTCCCTGTGTCTGCGTGGGTTTCCTCCGGGTGACTGTCTGTGAGGAGTGTGGTGTGTTCTCCCTGTGTCTGCGTGGGTTTCCTCCGGGTGACTGTCTGTGAGGAGTGTGGTGTGTTCTCCCTGTGTCTGCGTGGGTTTCCTCCGGGTGACTGTCTGTGAGGAGTTTGGTGTGTTCTTCCTGTGTCTGCGTGGGTTTCCTCCGGGTGACTGTCTGTGAGGAGTGTGATGTGTTCTCCCTGTGTCTGCGTGGGTTTCCTCCGGGTGACTGTCGGTGAGGAGTGTGGTGTGTTCTCCCTGTGTCTGCGTGGGTTTCCTCCGGGTGACTGTCTGTGAGGAGTGTGGTGTGTTCTCCCTGTGTCTGCGTGGGTTTCCTCCGGGTGACTGTCTGTGAGGAGTGTGGTGTGTTCTCCCTGTGTCTGCGTGGGTTTCCTCCGGGTGACTGTCTGTGAGGAGTTTGGTGTGTTCTTCCTGTGTCTGCGTGGGTTTCCTCCGGGTGACTGTCTGTGAGGAGTGTGGTGTGTTCTCCCTGTGTCTGCGTGGGTTTCCTCCGGGTGACTGTCTGTGAGGAGTTTGGTGTGTTCTTCCTGTGTCTGCGTGGGTTTCCTCCGGGTGACTGTCTGTGAGGAGTGTGGTGTGTTCTCCCTGTGTCTGTGTGGGTTTTCTCCGGGTGACTGTCTGTGAGGAGTGTGGTGTGTTCTCCCTGTGTCTGTGTGGGTTTTCTCCGGGTGACTGTCTGTGAGGAGTGTGGTGTGTTCTCCCTGTGTCCGCGTGGGTTTCCTCCGGGTGACTGTCTGTGAGGAGTGTGGTGTGTTCTCCCTGTGTCTGCGTGTGTTTCCTCCGGGTGACTGTCTGTGAGGAGTGTGGTGTGTTCTCCCTGTGTCTGCGTGGGTTTCCTCCGGGTGACTGTCTGTGAGGAGTGTGGTGTGTTCTCCCTGTGTCTGCGTGGGTTTCCTCCGGGTCACTGTCTGTGAGGAGTGTGGTGTGTTCTCCCTGTGTCTGCGTGTTTGCGTGGGTTTCCTCCGGGTGACTGTCTGTGAGGAGTGTGGTGTGTTCTCCCTGTGTCTGCGTGGGTTTCCTCCGGGTGACTGTCTGTGAGGAGTGTGGTGTGTTCTCCCTGTGTCTGCGTGGGTTTCCTCCGGGTGACTGTCTGTGAGGAGTGTGGTGTGTTCTCCCTGTGTTTGCGTGGGTTTCCTCCGGGTGACTGTCTGTGAGGAGTTTGGTGTGTTCTTCCTGTGTCTGCGTGGGTTTCCTCCGGGTGACTGTCTGTGAGGAGTGTGGTGTGTTCTCCCTGTGTCTGCGTGGGTTTTCTCCGGGTCACTGTCGGTGAGGAGTGTGGTGTGTTCTCCCTGTGTCTGCGTGGGTTTCCTCCGGGTGACTGTCTGTGAGGAGTGTGGTGTGTTCTCCCTGTGTCTGCGTGGGTTTCCTCCGGGTGACTGTCTGTGAGGAGTGTGGTGTGTTCTCCCTGTGTCTGCGTGGGTTTCCTCCGGGTGACTGTCTGTGAGGAGTTTGGTGTGTTCTTCCTGTGTCTGCGTGGGTTTCCTCCGGGTGACTGTCTGTGAGGAGTGTGGTGTGTTCTCCCTGTGTCTGCGTGGGTTTCCTCCGGGTGACTGTCTGTGAGGAGTTTGGTGTGTTCTTCCTGTGTCTGCGTGGGTTTCTTCTGGGTGACTGTCTGTGAGGAGTGTGGTGTGTTCTCCCTGTGTCTGTGTGGGTTTTCTCCGGGTGACTGTCTGTGAGGAGTGTGGTGTGTTCTCCGTGTCTGTGTGGGTTTCCTCCGGGTGACTGTCTGTGAGGAGTGTGGTGTGTTCTCCCTGTGTCCGCGTGGGTTTCCTCCGGGTGACTGTCTGTGAGGAGTGTGGTGTGTTCTCCCTGTGTCTGCGTGTGTTTCCTCCGGGTGACTGTCTGTGAGGAGTGTGGTGTGTTCTCCCTGTGTCTGCGTGGGTTTCCTCCGGGTGACTGTCTGTGAGGAGTGTGGTGTGTTCTCCCTGTGTCTGCGTGGGTTTCCTCCGGGTCACTGTCTGTGAGGAGTGTGGTGTGTTCTCCCTGTGTCTGCGTGTTTGCGTGGGTTTCCTCCGGGTGACTGTCTGTGAGGAGTGTGGTGTGTTCTCCCTGTGTCTGCGTGGGTTTCCTCCGGGTGACTGTCTGTGAGGAGTGTGGTGTGTTCTCCCTGTGTCTGCGTGGGTTTCCTCCGGGTGACTGTCTGTGAGGAGTGTGGTGTGTTCTCCCTGTGTTTGCGTGGGTTTCCTCCGGGTGACTGTCTGTGAGGAGTGTGGTGTGTTCTCCCTGTGTCTGCGTGGGTTTCCTCCGGGTGACTGTCTGTGAGGAGTGTGGTGTGTTCTCCCTGTGTCTGCGTGGGTTTCCTCCGGGTCACTGTCTGTGAGGAGTGTGGTGTGTTCTCCCTGTGTCTGGGTGGGTTTCCTCCGGGTGACTGTCTGTGAGGAGTGTGGTGTGTTCTCCCTGTGTCTGTGTGGGTTTCCTCCGGGTGACTGTCTGTGAGGAGTTTGGTGTGTTCTCCCTGTGTCTGCGTGGGTTTCCTCCGGGTGACTGTCTGTGAGGAGTTTGGTGTGTTCTTCCTGTGTCTGCGTGGGTTTCCTCCGGGTGACTGTCTGTGAGGAGTTTGGTGTGTTCTTCCTGTGTCTGCGTGGGTTTCCTCTGGGTGACTGTCTGTGAGGAGTGTGGTGTGTTCTCCCTGTGTCTGTGTGGGTTTCCTCCCACAGTCCAAAAACACACGGTAGGTCGATTGGCGACTCAAAAGTGTCCGTAGGTGTGTGTGTGAGTGAATGTGTGAGTGTGTGTTGCCCTGTGAAGGAGTGGCGCCCCCTCCAGGGTGTATTCCCACCTTGCGCCCAATTATTCCAGGTAGGCTCTGGACCCACCGCGACCCTGAACTGGATAAGGGTTATTACCAAATGACCAAGATATTACTTTTTCAGATGTTTATCCCTGAATTAAATGAATTATTTTGTCATAACAACAACAGCACTATCAATCAACATTTATTCAGTTCATTCTGAGCCTGGACTACATGCTTGTACTGGAAGACACTGGCTGTTTGAAAAAAAAAAGTAAATGTGTCAAACGTCCTGTTAAGGCTCATGTGTCTCTGTCTGACGTAACAGGAAACACACACTTGAACACACTCAGAGTGATGTGGTCACACCCTGTGTTTTGGGACATGACACGTCACCGAGTGAAACGCTAGCACAACTGACCGTGGCTCTCAGACACCTGCGGTCATCCTGCTGTGAAACCAGAGACTGTACTTAGCTATTAGACAAACGGCTCTCATGTTGACTGATATACAAGCAGCGCGCGCGCACACTCATAAATATGCACGTACCCCACGCAGTCACCACCAGGTCTCACCTAAGTATTTCCAGTGTAGAACTGGTAACACAAGACAGATTTGTTTATTCTTTGTCCGTTAGTAATCCAGACTGATTTCAGTTTAAGAAATGTTAGAGTTGATAAGGGTTATTTGATTGATTCCCCCTGAGGTTCAATTCCCTGCTTGGGTAAGCACACCATGCTACAGCAATAACAGTCCAAGGGCAACACACACAGCACTATGTTCACCTGAATCTATGACATGAAAGGGTTGTGCAGTGTTCTGTCAGTGTCATAAATAAATCTGACAAAATCTGAAGAGGACAGCTCTGGGCTTTACACAGTTTTAGATGCAAAGAACCTGGTGTGTATCTCATTCACTGCCATTTTCACTCACTGTCTCACTCACTCACTCACTTTTAAAGAAATGCACCATGCTTCATATCAATGACACTGTGTGACATTCTTTTTTCATGATGTGAAAATGACTTCCATTAATTCATGGTGCTTTACTGTAAACGTATGCATAATTACCACTAGCCCAATGCTAACATTATGACTTAGGTTGAGGGATCCCCAAAAGAAAGAGATCCCCACAATATGAGTGTGTATACAGGCATCGGTGCAAATGTGATATATTCCTTGCACACACACACACACACACACACACACAAAATGCAGACACCTGTACGAGTACGTAGGCCAACCATTCCAATGAAATATTCATAGGAGTGTGACTGATAGTCAGTCACTTATTCCACTAAGTCCAGAGACAGCGTACAGACACACACACACACACACACACACAGGGACATTGCCAAAACAAACACTGCCAGCTGAAATAACTAGTTCCCTCATTTATATTAGGCCCAGACCCTGAGAGTCCGTAAAGTATATAGGCAGTTCCATAGGACAGCCACAACAAACACAAACAGCGAGACGGAGAGGTGTAGCTGACATCTTAATTAAACAGCATGACTGCTCTTATGAGGATATTGTTTGTAAGTGTAGTGATTAGCTGTGGAGTCTGTCAGTCTCAGGTTTCCCCTAAACCTCGCTTTGTCCCTTGTTCAAACTCCAAGACATAGATGAACTACTAGAAACATAGCTACAATAACTAGTAATGAAAAAGAATCATGTCCTAAACCTGCAGTTAACACGTACCTCTGTGTTAGACTGTGAAAATGGTTGGGCTTACTTTGTTGAGCCCTGTTTCTCTCTGGGTTTACAACAGAATCACCACATACACACACACACATACACGCGCACACACATATACGCACACACATACACACACACACATAACATGCCTCTCCCTCATGTCTCAGGTGTGCAGGTCAGCGGTCATCAGCTGTCCAAGATGGTTCCTCCTGTCCTCTGGAACTGTATGTTCTCTATATGTGGACTATATGTGTAATCTCTCATTAACTGTGCACTTATTTTCCTCTCTAACACATGCAATGTGTGAAAACACAAGGTATTTTCCTATTTATAGTACAATTACATGTTCCCCTGAAGTGTGTATGTATTATCTCCGTTATGCAGTGTTTTTGCTGCTACGTTAACTCTTTCAGTTCCACAAAACCCTTAGGGGAGTAGGTATATCTCTTCATACTACATGGTCAAATTAGGTTCAGTTACTAGTGAATTGTGGTTATTGAGGAAAGAGAAAATGCAATTTTGCATTTTGCAAAAAGTAGAATACATCCATTGGGCTAACGATGCACCGAAATGAAAATTGGTAGCTGAAAGTAAACAAAAAGTGAGGACACAGTTTGACTGAGAAAAGACTGCTCCTTTCCACCTTAAATTTTAAAGCAGACATATACTAGAAGCTAGGCATGGGGATATAACTGCTTCACCATTTAAGGTGGAATTAAAATTCTGAATAAAAATGTGGTGAAAGTCGTTCTTCTTTGCAATTTGGCTTTGTTGTTTTCAGTTGGGGGCGGCACGGTGGTGCAGCAGGTAGTGTCGCAGTCACACAGCTCCAGGGACCTGGAGGTTGTGGGTTCGATTCCCGCTCTGGGTGACTGTCTGTGAGGAGTGTGGTGTGTTCTCCCTGTGTCTGCGTGGGTTTCCTCCGGGTGACCGTCTGTGAGGAGTGTGGTGTGTTCTCCCTGTGTCTGCGTGGGTTTCCTCCGGGTGACCGTCTGTGAGGAGTGTGGTGTGTTCTCCCTGTGTCTGCGTGGGTTTCCTCCGGGTGACTGTCTGTGAGGAGTGTGGTGTGTTCTCCCTGTGTCTGCGTGGGTTTCCTCCGGGTGACTGTCTATAAGGAGTGTGGTGTGTTCTCCCTGTGTCTGCGTGGGTTTCCTCCGGGTGACTGTCTGTGAGGAGTGTGGTGTGTTCTCCCTGTGTCTGCGTGGGTTTCCTCCGGGTGACTATCTGTGAGGAGTGTGGTGTGTTCTCCCTGTGTCTGCGTGGGTTTCCTCCGGGTGACTGTCTGTGAGGAGTGTGGTGTGTTCTCCCTGTGTCCGCGTGGGTTTCCTCCGGGTGCTCAGGTTTCCTCCCACAGTTCAAAAACACACGTTGGTAGGTGGATTGGTGACTCAAAAGTGACCGTGTGTGAGTGAATGAGTGTGTGTCTGTGTTGCCCTGTGAAGGAGTGGCGCCCCCTCCAGGGTGTATTCCCGCCTTGCGCCCAATGATTCCAGGTAGGCTCTGGACCCACCGGGACCCTGAACTGGATAAGTGGTTAGATAGATAATTAATGAATGAATGAATGAATGTTTTCTGTTGTGTTTCTTTAGTTTTACACTGGAGCTCCAAGGCTTACTTAGCCCCACTAATTAGCATCGTGCAAAATGCACGTCTTCTTCATCAATTCATGTTAAGTTGTGAGGACATCCCCTGTGATGGCTAGAAATATGTTTTGAATTGTGTGATTTTAGCTAAAGATTTATTCAAGCCAAACACTTTAGCACTGAATAGCTGTTGTTTTATTTACTGGGCAGAACTGGAAGTTCCAGGCTCCTGATGTCCAATAAATCAATTAGTAATCCAGTAATGAAGTGCTAGAGTGGGTGTTTTGGTTTGTTGAGTATGCTGAGTAAGCCCATTGTGAGTATATTATTAGCCTTTGCTTTAAGCAAATGAGCTACTCACTGAGAAATGGTTTAGCGATGATGACGCTCTTTAGCTGAAATAAGACACCATTAGTAGTGTATCTGTTCCGACATAACACACACACACCCTCTCTTTGACTTATATGTTTACTCATCCCCAGCTTCAGGCAGAAGGGTGGATGGAGTCAAGTCACCCAGGGGACTGTCACTGGCTCTATTATGTTAAGATGTGACATTTGAAGAAATGTGACACACGCATGCCATCAGGCATCAAAAACATTACCATTGTGACACACACATGAAGACACAGTATATTACAGTCCATTTACAATATTTCCCATCATAATGACCACTAAATACCCCTTATACTGCTTAACTAAGCAGCAATAGCACATATTTCTCAGACATATGATGTCCTGCTGAACAAATACCATGAATTTTAAGGTAAATATGTAAATAAAATTGAGTTTTAAATAATCATTAAAATATACAAAATCATAATAATAAAAAAATAATGGGTTCCACCAAAACGTTCCCAAATCAATCAAATAAACTGCATTTAAAGCTTTCATCTTTGAGAGAGTGGAAAATCAAGAGAACTACAACAATAGAACAAGAGTTTGTGTCTTGGGCTTCTGTCGTGGGAGGCCTTCTCAACAATGTGGGTCTGAAAAGATGTGGAGCTTGACACTGAGAAAATGGATCCAGCTTCTAATACTGATCTGTCACTGCGGGTTACAACTGAGAGCAAGTCTCTTGAAAAGATTAGAAACAGTAATAAAAAGTTAAAAACAGAACAGTGTCCACACCTGTTTGAAATTTATATGAAAAAACATGTTGTGAGTTTATAACTTAGGGTTAGGGTTAAGATTAACCGTAGTTCATGACTGTAATAAAAAAAACAAACACTTTTTATAAAATACGTCAGATGTTTCCTCACTATTTGCTAGCTCTCCAGTCTGTTTGCGTCCTCGAAACTGGTCTAATATGTTTACAATGCCCCAGTGTCTGTAAATGAGTAGAAAATAAACTGACTCAGACCGGTATGCGAGTCTCTCTCTCTCTCTCTCTGCAACAGAGAGAACTCAAAACGTTGAAAAACACAAACTGAAAAAATGAGGATATTGCTCTATTCCTGCTACATAGGTAGTTTTTATTTATTTATTTATTTTTTTTTTTTGCTGTTTCAGATCACTTAAGGTGGAAATGTCTCCAAACTCAGGAGACACCTAGCGTAATTACCCCAACTTCCGGCCACTTTAATTACAATATTGGAAATCTTGGCTAACTGTAAATAAATCGAAGTACTTTACTCACTCAAATCAACATTTTTCAGGAGTCAAATATGTGTAGATTAATGTTCAAGACTTGCTTGACTTTGAAAGAAAATATGTTTTTAGATAAAAACGCTTTTGTTTAAGTATGTGCTAACACTGCTAAGATTACTAGCGCCCGCTAACTTCGGCCACCTCCCCTGCTTGTGACAGTCAAACGAGACAGTTGCTACGACATTCAGTGGTTTTGAGAGGTTCACAATGAGATTGTTTGTCCTGAGTTGGTATCCGTACTCTACATGTAAGGACTACAATGGCGGTAGATTTTCCCCTCAGAGAAAAGAAAGCTAACCGCTAAGCTAACTTTTACACTGAGGGAAATATCTGTCGTGAAATGGAAATGTGTTGTGTTCCACATGCAGTTTTACACACACAGAATTACAACACTGTTAGAGACTCTTAAATAGTGTTTAGATGTGTGATGTCTTGCAAGACTGATGTATAAATGCCCTACTAAGGCTTGATCTTATGTTTTATTGTTTTACCCAATGCGATTGGCTAAGAGAGAGAGCGGAATTGCACCATATACGGCAGTGGCCGGAATTAGGGGACGGTCGGAAATAGGAGGAATACTGATAACTGACTATAAACCTAAAGTGCTACAAAACTAAACAATGCGAGTTACAAATACAAAAATAGTCTCTGTGGTCATTCAAACAGTGAATAAACACTTACACACAAGTTAAACTTCATCCACATACAAACAACTGTTGTTTATTGCCCTCCGTTCCACCTTAAAAAATGCAGAGCTTAGAACTGCATTTCACCACAGTCATAGAATTTCCCTTTAAACAATCAATAAAAAAGGCAATGTAGAGAGGGTGTTCAAACCTGTCATTTCCACATGAATGAAATACATTACAACATTACATCATCACATATGTGCCTGTCAGTTTCCTCGCTCTGGGCAATAATTGTGTTTATGTAATATATTTGTGTAGAAACAAAGAAATTCAATGCATCACTGTTTCAGTCTGTTTTTCAGCTTCTTTTAGATGTGTACAGAATCACCTAGGTCTGCTCACAGTATTATAATCATGATCTTCATTAGCAAAGGTTCATCAACTCAAGCCGAATACACCTAACTATGATTTATTGTGGGCAGGCAGCCATCCAAAATTTCTGTCCTCCTTTCTTTCTCTCCATTTTTCCCTCTTCCCTCCAGCAAACGTGCACTGACCTGGCTCAGTTACAGCCAAAGCACTCTAGATGACTCTGAACTGCCAAATTTGTGCGTGGAGCTCCCAGAGCCTCTTCTCCAAGCAATCACCTAACTGGCTTTGACACAAACAGGCCACGGTGCATTAGCATATTTACCCAGTTAGTAATGGGCACGCATTACAGCGCATATCTTCACTCACTCTCATTACATACGGCCTGTGGACTAGATTACATCTGATTAGTAAAAGTCTTTAAACCTGGCTTCATTGATTGGTGGATTAACCACATCTGTGAATAATGATTCTTTGATGAGAAGAGCAGTAAAATGATGCCTGGCCACAGAACTACAACATACCATTTTTATGGGGTTCATTAATGGCACCATTTTCTTACTTTATCATCAACAGTTCAAGAGTGCAACCTCCAAGAAGAGCAAACTGGCCCTTTCCCTCCACATCACTCTGTATGATGCTGTAGCATTCTCCTCCAAATGTGTTGAGCATTCCAATAATGTTGCTTTAGAGAAAAACACTGGCTTCTTGTCTTCATTTGTACCACCTGTTAACTAGGTCTCCCCCAATCACACACAATGCTGCCAACTCATCTAAAGCATCTTTAGTCAAATACAGGACTTGAATGGCAGACTTTTGAAGGCTCTTTATTCATGTTTAACCCAGTGGTTGCTCAACACTTTCATGAAATGCAGTTAAAAAGTGTTAGGTCAGACCCCTGCATTGGGTAGTATTATACTGTTGGTGACAGAATAAGAAGGGTCAGCTTATCTATCCAGAGAGCGAGGGCAATTGTGACTGAGGCATCGTTTGGGTTTAGAACCAGCGCCCTCTTGGTAGGCCCCGGGGAAGACCCTGAACATGCTGGAGAGACTACATGTCTCGACTGGCCTGGGAACGCCTCGGTATACCCCCGGAGGAGCTGGAATCAGTGGCTGGGGAGAGGGAGGTCTGGGTTTCTTTACTAGGACTGCTTCCCCCGCGACCCGGACCCGGATAAGCAGTGGATAATGGACGGACGGATGGATGGATGGATGGATGGACCTCTTGGCAATGGTAAAGAAAATAAAAACTCAGAAAATGACTGCAAACCCCAGATGAATGTACATCTTACAGGTGTTAGTCTTTAACGAAGCATTTCACAAAAACCACTAAATTAAATAAGATATCAAATCAAATTTATTTGTATAACGCTTTTTACAACTGATTTTGTCACAAAGCACCTTCACAGAATTCTGGTAAAAACAAAGTTTTGACATGAGATGTAAAAATTCCCCTACAACCACAGGGATCCAAGATATTTTGTGTAGTTTTACTGTGCAGAAAATCTACATTTTTCATTTTTAACATTTATAAACTACAGGAGGTCCCCGGGTTATGTCAGTCCCGAGTTACGATGTTTCGTGGTTACGACACATCTCCCATTTACTGTATAAAGCCTTGTTTCGACTTAAGTGGTTTTGCGTCGTAAACGTCGTAACGCGAACTTACACGGTTACACGACTCGGGATAATTAGGGAGGGGGGTTACTGTGCTGAACAAGTGTTCAACGTGGATGAGACAGGCTTGTATTACGTATGTAATGTAATCCAACTTACACCGAAAATCGGTTTACGACGCGACGTAGGAACGGATCAACGTCGTAAGTCAAGGACCCCCTGTATATGAAAATGTAACAAACCATGTAAAATTAATGAACACATGAGGCAGTTCCGGGCGGCACGGTGGCACAGCAGGTAGTGTCGCACACCGTGGAGGTTGTGGGTTCGTTTCCCACTCCCGGTGACTGTCTGTGTGGAGTTGTTGTGTTCTCCCCGTGTCTGTGTGGGTTTCCTCCGGGTGACTGTCTGTGAGGAGTGTGGTGTGTTCTCCCTGTGTCTGCGTGGGTTTCCTCCGGGTGACTGTCTGTGAGGAGTTGGTGTGTTCTCCCTGTGTCCATGTGGGTTTCCTCTGGGTGACTGTCTGTGAGGAGTTGGTGTGTTCTCCCTGTGTCCGTGTGGGTTTCCTCCGGGTGCTCCTGTTTCCTCCAACAGTCCAAAAACACATGTTGGTAGGTGGATTGGTGACTCAAAAGTGTCCATAGGTGTGAGTGAATGTGTGTGTGTGTGTGTGTGTGTTGCCCTGTGAAGGACTGGCGCCCCCTCCAGGGTGTATTCCCGCCTTGCGCCCAATGACTCCAGATAACCCTGAATTGGGTAAGCGGTTACAGATAATGAATGAATGAATGAGGCAGTTCCACTTTATTTCATGCAATATTTAATAAATAGAAATGACACCAATGGGTTACTGCCTTATTTTTCACACTGCTGCCTCTGGGGTAATTACGCTTCCCGGCTGGGGCAAGCAGGCGTACTTTGCTGAGTTGCGCGCTTTCCTTTCTGTTTTTTTTTTTATTTTTATTTTTTTTTTTGCATAAACATCAGCCAGATTCTTGTTTCTTTCTGTTCTGTTCCTTAATCACCTGGAGTGTGGTACTGTACCTGAAACTTATAGGAGTTTTATGGGAGATCAGCTAACATCCATGAGGAGAGGATCCATGAGCTCTTATCAAAGACTGCGATTCCTTTTTAATGGATCTGTGGATATACTGTGGAAATGGATATTTTCTTAGGTTAAAGAACGTTATAAATATATATGAACATTATGTACCACAATAACATCCCTCAGTAAACATTATTCTCCCTACATTCCAGAAGCTGACATTTAAATGTATGCTCTCTGGTCTTTCATCGTCAGACAAAATCAGGGAAAAAAAACATATAGAACAACCAATTTGCAACCAGTCAGGTACATTTTACAGGTGCAGTTACAAATCTGGAGCAAAGAGCAAAGTGTCTCCCTACTGCTTTTTGCTGCAGTAAGATCCCATAGATTTCATGAGTTACATCCCACTAGCCCATGCTTGGGATTGCGCACGGTGACCAGTTTGTGTGTGTGTGTGTGTGTTCCAGAGTGTCCCAGCTTAAACAAACGTATACTAAAATGTACTAGAAGAAGCAGCCTTAAACCTCAAGCTAACAATGTGGGATGTGCTTGAAGTGCTCTTAGTTTATCAGTCAAGAAAGACTGTGTTGGCTAGTGTTTACTCGCTAATCAGCTTACTGTCATCAAGCTTAATCCCAGCAAAATTGATAGAGATTAAATTCTTTCAGGTAACATTTTTTACCGTGAGGGACAGAGACAGAATGAATGAATGTCTCACAGGTTTTGTATTGGTAGGCAGCAAAGAGCCTGGGGGAAGCTTGTGTTCTAGCGTGGTGTGTGTGTGTGTGTGAGAGAGAGAGTGAACATGTGTGTGTGTTGGACCCAAGTGACCCTTTGTCATGTGTGTCTGGAGTAATGCTGCTGTTAGACCCTCACACCGACTGAGTGACTGATGAGTGAGTGAAAGACAGCAGTGTTATGACAGCTACTATTTCTGTTGACAGCACAGTGCTGTATTTAGAAGCAAGAGAGGAGAGGAGGAAAGGTGTGTATAGGGATGGGTATTACAATATTTTCAGCATCATTTGTGCAAGGTAGTCCAACCCAAGCCAATGCTTTCTTCTTCACAGTCCAATCACTACTGAAGTACAGCTTTCTAATGACAACTCATCCAATAATCCCTTAATCATTTTCCTTCATTCATTTATTTTCTTTAACTGCTTTGTTAAAGGGTTGCGGTTGGTCTCTGGAATCTCTGGTGAATCATTGACAGGGCACCAGTCCATCACCCCCCCAGTGGGTTTTCAGTGGGTTACTTTTATTAAGTACTTCCAAGCCCATGTGGTTTTATTTATCACTGTAGTAAGTTTCTTATGCAGTGCCATGTGAGGGCTGGAAGGTCATGGTCATTCAACACTGGTGTGTAGTTTTACCCTACATGGACTGGAATTGCTCTGAATGTTCTGAATGATTACACAACATTATGTACAGTACATGATAAAAGACCTACATTCTTTGCAGCCTTGCACTGAAAAACTTGAGACTTTGGTATATGCTCTTTTTTCTATATATTTCAACCTTGAACCATAAGAATGACACATTTCCTCTGGAATTTGTCATCAGCTGATTTAGCATCTTGTCCCAATCCCCAAAGTCAGCTTTATTTCACCTCTTTAACAATGCTGCCATGTATGTCATCTCTAAAAGACAATTTAGAAGAGCTGTACATCACCTCATAAACCCTGGGGGATGTGTGGGATCGTTCCTCATGTAATCCCTCAAAACCATCCCTTCAAAAATGCAATGAAAATCACCTGCCAGTGCTCCATGGTTTCTTCTTGCCACTGCCCCTGCACTGCTGGAGCCAGGTGTGCTACATGTCTGTAGCTATTGCTCCATGACTAATTATCCACTGCAGAAGTGCACTTCTCTATAGGTGACTTATATAGGGATCTTCACCTCTGCTTCTGAGGCTAGTTTCGTCCAAATATTTCCAGCCATCTTGACTTTCTCTGACATCTTAGTGTAGTTTGATGTGTCAGTTTCACAGTTGTGTGTTTATCGCTTTTTTTTTAAACCACCCAATTCTGGGATACAGATGGTGTCACCAAAGATATAATAATGGTGGGGACCAGTCATTGGTTAAACAATGAATTGGACAGCTCATGTTGCAAATAAGGATATCGGTTGATTTGACCTCCACCAACCTAGCAGTCACTGTGAAAGACTGTGGTCTTGTGACCTCCCTGAATGCTTCAGTGGTGTTCCTACCATTGACTCCTGTGCAGTGCCCCAGTTGTGTATTCTTTTCTCAAGAGGCATGCCTTTATGCTGACAGAGGACAACAGTCAGGTCGGTATCAAAGGTGGTATTTTAACAGCAGTTATTCCAATATCCACTCTCCTGGGCTTTGAGCATCTCTGCTGGATATATTAACTCTGGTGCAACCTTACTGCCAAGAAAAGGCACAAATTTGTTAGAACACTGACTGGAAAAAAGGGGTAAACAACATGGTATGGGAACTATCATTTCTATTAATTAAACAATCAATAGAATAAGTGGCATGCCTATCACCTGAATGGTTACATCAATCTTACAATTAGAAAAGCCATATTAAAAGACAAGAGAAGCATCTCTGCACTCCTTCAAACTTTGCTCTTGACCAGGAGAGTGACCAATAAAAGGAGTAAGACTAGACAGACCATCCTCAACCACATGTATCCAGAATAACTGAAGGTCATCCTTCAGGTCCCTTGCTGTCTGAAGGATTTTACCAGTCCATTGCAGATCCATCTGATAAAGGAGCCTTTCTGCTGATAGCAAGTGGAAAGGCCTGACTCAGCCTTTTATGTCCACTAGGCCCTAGACACCTTCCTGGACTGGCAGATAAAGCACTTCGTCTAGTGATTGTGATGTCCACTCCACTACAAAAGAGAATAGGCTGCAAATTCAAACGGAGAAAACTTTAAAGAAACTTTAAATACAGATCACTGACAGCAGAATATGCTGAATCACAGACATTAGTGTGAAATTTCTGAAATTATATAGATAAGCACCAGTTACTCAGTCACCAATAGGCAGAAAGACCACTGCAGTTTAATGAAAAGGCACTTTAGGTTTTCACAAATGAATGCCCTTTGATTAAGCTTTTCACGGCTTTATTCTTGAGCATGGCACCAGCAGGGGATAGGTTCATTGTGGGAAAAGTCAACTCCATTCAAGTTCATTTGACTGAAAAGTCTATGTATTTGAGTTCTTTTAAATGCCCTGCTACACTGAATAATTTTTTTGTTGTTGTTGCAAATTATGTGAAAGAAATGCACACAAACATGACTCACATTCCTTCTCATTCTTTTTCCTTTCATTCTCTCGCTTTCAATCTGTGTCTTCACACCCCCATTTATATTTTACCTCTTGTTCTCATGCTCAGCTTTCTTTAATTTTCATTCTCCCCTCTTAGCCATCTACAACAGTTTGATTTCTGTTGTTATTGTCTCGTTTGACTATTCATTTCTTTCTAGAACTCTCTATAACTCTGCAGTTTACATTCCCCTCATATTTCCTTTTCCCTAAATATTCTCTCTCTCTCTCTCTCTCTCTCTCTCTCTTTCTTTGCTGAGGCATCAAAACAGCTGAATCTTAAATGGCACAGAATGCACCTCTCGAGTCGTGACGCACCCGCCTGGTATTTATAATCACCGGTCATCCATTTTGTTGGCGATGACTGTGTTGTGGTCATTTCCGGGGTTAAAGAGACATCCGGCGGCCGCAGAGGGTATTACACACTACAGTACAGTTATACAGAGTTCTGGATAACATTTACTATTTACTACCCTCTAGCACTCGACCATAAATAAAATAACACAACTGCTTCACAACAGTACCCAAAGGAAGAGCTTTCCATTTCCATGTACTCCTTTAGCAGAAGCATCGTATTCAGAGAAACTTACAATCATTTTTGAAGAACAAATCTATCACATGCAGAAAACCTTAAACATTTTGAGACAATGATTAGCTTAAATGCTAAAACACCCCGTTTATATCAATTCATATTGAGTTGCTATGTCTGCTGTATCACAGGTTATAACAAACATAGACACTGAATTCTGTCAGTTATCAGCATTAAAAAAATGCCATGATGTGTTGCCTAGGAGAAGCTAAAACTAAAACACATTTAGCCTTAATTTACAGGGAAGCCATTTGCTCATTTTGTAACACAGTGAGGAGGATTGAATGGATTGAGTGTAAACACACACACAAATAAATATATAACTTTTTTCCCATTTCAAAGTTCAACCATTTGTCAGCAGTTTTGATAGTTGGTAGTTTTGATTTTACCTCAGGGTATCCTGTATTTAAATTACTGGAAATATTTTATTGCTTAACTTTATGCTGACTAACCATACTCTGTATAATTTATTATTCAAACAGTGTCTTGTATGTAAATTAGAATAATAAGCGTGAATGTAACTCGTGTACAGACAAGAGCAGCTTTTTTTCCATTCTTTCTTTCTTTTTTTGTAATAAATATAAGCTTTAGCTTTAGCCTGTAATCTGTAATCTGTGGTGACCAGCTGCAGCTTCATCTCTGACCTGATGGTAACAGAGGATTTAATCTAGGGTGAACCTGAAAGTCCAGGACAAGCGAGTGTTGGTGAGGTTTGTTTTCCTGAGCTGCATAAGCTGAACTGTGAGAAATTTGTTTGCTAAATATAAAGAAAACTTTGCTCAGGTTTCAGAGAGGGATCAAATATATATATACACACATATCAGTGGCGGATGCTGGTCTTTCAAGGAGGGGAAGCTCAATCATAAAATGTGTCGGTTTATTTATACGTAAATTCTACCCTCTGTTCCTTTTAAGAAAATGATCTGTGACCCTGTCGTACCAACAAGGCGTCTTTTCCAGGGACTTGACTAGTGTCCTCTCAATGGCCAGCAGAGCTAGGCTGCTTAAACGGCCTTGGCCCATGTGAAGTGTGTCCGCCTGTGCTCCCACGGATCTTTACACCAAAGGATCGCTGATTCGCTCATTTCGCTGTCAATCAAAAAGGGATTCAGCCTCAGACAGATCATCCAATCATCTTGCAGAAGCTGAGCGTCCGGGCCAGCCGAGGCCAGCCCACTGCCCCATAGACCCCCAGAGACGCTGAGTGTCCGATGGGCGGGACAAAGCCCAGCATTTATCCAATGACTCGTCTCGTTTCGCTGCACTTCGCTGCTTCGCTATTGAACTCTGTGGACGCTCTGTTTAAAGCACTATGAAGCTGCGGGAATGATTGAGAGGAAAGCCATGTCTTTACCAGTGATAAGAAGCTGATTCTGAACAAAAGTTGAGCGCGTTGTAGTGCATATTTATTCAATGACATGTACACACAACAGTATATATTTGATCACTTATTTTCTGACATTTTAGGGGAAGCTGAGCTTCCCTTACAGTCTTAGAGCAATCACCGCTGATATTTACCTAACTAGAAACTACAGTGACGTGGTGGTGGTGTTTTAGTGTGTGTAATGCTGGTACCAGTGGATCAGACACAGCAGTGCTGCTGGGGTTTTTAAAGATTTTCTGTGTCCACTCACTGTCCACAGCTGTTAGACACACCTACCTTGGTCCACGTTGTAGATGTAAAGTTAGAGTTGCTTCAGTTTGTGTTGGTCATCCTCTAGTCCTTCGTCAATGGACACAGGATGCTGTTGAGTGGATATTTTTGGTTGGTGGACTATTCTCAGTCCAGCAGTGACATTGAAGGCTTTGAAAGGTAGCACTGCTGGGTCTGATCCATGGCTACACATCAGCGTCACTGCAGTGCAGGGGGTAAATTAATCAAGATCGATATTCATAACATCTAAATGACGCAAATTTACCTATATTGATTATATCTATTTTTATTTTAATTCTGTTCATACGTTATTTGGTAATTCTGTGACGCATTCAGTAAGGCCCTAGACTCCAGATAATTCCCCTCCATCCAGAGAAAATCATTCTTTTCTTCTTTTCTTTTGTTCTACAGTAAGCAGCAGATTTGGATTTTCTCAGCCAAGTCATGTCAAGAAATATTTTTCTGGAACAAATTAATCTCTCTCACTCTCTCTCTCTCTCTCTGCTGCCACCGCCATGTCCTGTCTCTGCTGCTTGCGTTCATACTTAATTGCAAATATTTATAAATCTATTAAAATCAAACTAATGTGCCAAAGCGTTTTTTAACATAATTTTTTAGCTGATATTTCATTGAACACTTTACTTTTAACCTTTTTAACAAGGCTCACTGTAAACACAATAACAGAAATAAACTGAATTGTCTATATTCCATCTTCTTGTGCTCAACATCACCTGTGGGGACACCTTGCACACTTATGACGTTTTTATTTTCTTGCTGTTAGTTTTCACTAGAAACAAGGGGAAATAAGCTTTGCTTTAATACGCTGTGTATGTTTAGCTTCAAAAATGGTTCTTGTTTATCAAAGTGCCTTTCCTGGAATGAACAGGAAGGTTTGCCTAAATAATGATCTCACAGTTTTCTCAGTGCCCATTGTTAACGGTACATATGGAAACTCTTTTAGGGCCAAAAGGGGTTTACACACCTGGTGGTTTCAGAGTGAATGAGAGCTGACATCACAACAATGGGAAGTACTTTGTCCTTTGTCTGTTGTACGTTTCAGAACGAACATGAAAATATCTAAAGAGCTTTACATTTCAGCACGCTATTAAAATAGTAGGATATTTCAAACCAACAACGCAAACATGCTCATTATAACAGAAGCACTTTGTAAAGCAAGGTGTCCCAACATTGAGTGGACAGTTTAGGATTGAAAAAGCTGTAAACAAAAGACAGCAGTGAATAAGTAGCTTGTGAGCAGTTCATATTTGTTTCCCTCAGTCGTCCTTAACAGAATCAGATGCTCAGGTTCAGTCTTAAGGTCACACATGAGTCAGAGGAGAGAAAGACAAGGAGGATGAATAAGTTAAAACACAGGAAAGGAGTCCTAGCATCTGGCGAATCTAAACTAAAACCAATTGCACGGCTGATACACTCCAGTGAACTCTCGTCTCGCTCCACTCAAAGTCCTGTAAGGGACATTCCTCTGAGGTTAACCTCAGGTCAACTGAGGGGTTGCACATTAAAGGAAAAACAGATCACTTTTGCCACCAAAAGGTACAAACCTAGTGTTTATTTATGTGTTTAAACATGAAACTTAGATGTGATAAAGGATTAAAATTGCTTTGCAGTTCCCTGAGACTGCACACATGGGGCAGTTAAAGTTAATTTATGTGTAATACAGAACCTCTGATACATCCAGGCCACTGGGTGTCAGTGGAATGCCTGTTTTATAACATGAAGAAGAATCATTGGATACATGTAACACAGTTATGCCCATAAGTGAGTAAAATGAAGGACAACCTTGTTATATATTCATTCATTCATTATCTGTAACCCTTATCCAGTTCAGGGTCGCGGTGGGTCCAGAGCCTACCTGGAATCATTGGGCGCAAGGTGGGAATACACCCTGGAGGGGGCGCCAGTCCTTCGCAGGGCCTTGTAATATATTGTCATATGAAAATAGTGTATTCACATCAAACAAGGAAATTAAATACTTGAATACATCTGTTGTAGTGAACTAACCCACAGGTCCAGCTCCTACAGATCTGAACTGGAATTATGAACCTACCGTTGGATGATTTGTCACTGATTAGTTAATGTGAGAGGGCGGCACGGTGGCGCAGCAGGTAGTGTCGCAGTCACACAGCTCCAGGGGCCTGAAGGTTGTGAGTTCGATTCCCGCTCCGGGTGACTGTCTGTGAAGAGTTGGTGTGTTCTCCCCGTGTCCGCGTGGGTTTCCTCCGGGTGCTCCGGTTTCCTCCCACAGTCCAAAAACACACGTTGCAGGTGGATTGGCGACTCGAAAGTGTCCGTAGGTGTGAGTGTGTGAGTGAATGTGTCTGTGTTGCCCTGTGAAGGACTGACGTCCCCTCCAGGGTGTATTCCTGCCTTGCGCCCAATGATTCCAGGTGGGCTCTGGACCCCCCGCGACCCTAAATTGGATAAGCGGTTACAGATAATGGATGGATGGATGGATAGTTAATGTGAGGAAACTGTAACCCTCCACACTTTGGCCAAGTCATTTGGAAAATGTTCTTTTTTTCTTTTTGAAAAAACAGTGGTTACAGATAATGTCAGTGAGGAGTGTTCTAGGTACTGAGCATGTATTATATGCGTATAAAGTGAGATACTGTTTTACATGTAATTCTGTAGTGAAGACTGTCTGAATATTGGCGGTGGTCAGTGGTATGAAATTTTATTGTTCATTCTTTAGTTTTTTATTTTAGTTGGTCAAAATGTTCAGCTGTTTTTCTCTCAAACACCCACTCTGTCCATCTCTACTAACAGACTGTACATTTGCACGAACAAGGACAAC
The DNA here is from genome assembly GCF_029633855.1 of Hoplias malabaricus. NCBI lineage: Eukaryota > Metazoa > Chordata > Actinopteri > Characiformes > Erythrinidae > Hoplias > Hoplias malabaricus. The sequence goes on from NC_089814.1 coordinate 6,174,973, forward strand.
TTTTTTTTTTTTTTTACAGCTAGGGACTGACCGAGTGGTGCAGTAACCTTCCTCCAGGCAACAACCTCAATCACTGGTAATGACTGGTGGTGAGACTCATAAAAATGCTGGGTGTAAATGACTTTACATCTCACTGTCCACTTGATCAGGTCAGTTAATCAATATCAAACATATCTGTTTATCTATCTATCTATCTATCTATCTATCTATCTATCTATTTATTCATTCATTATCTGTAAGCACTTATCCAGTTCAGGGTCACGGTGGGTCCAGAGCCTACCTGGAATCATTGGGCGCAAGGCAGGAATACACCCTGGAGGGGGCACCAGTCCTTCACAGGGCAACACAGACACTCACACACACACACATATTCACTCACACCTACGGACACTTTTGAGTCACCAATCCACCTACCAACGTGTGTTTTTGGACTGTGGGAGGAAACCAGAGCACCCGGAAGAAACCCACACAGACACGGGGAGAACACACCAACTCCTCACAGACAGTCACCCGGAGGAAACCCACGCAGACACAGGAAGAACACACCACACTCTCTCACAGACAGTCACCTGGAGGAAACCACGCAGACACAGGAAGAACACACCAACTCCTCACAGACAGTCACCCAGAGGAAACCCACGCAGACACAGGGAGAACACACCAACTCGTCACAGACAGTCACCCGGAGGAAACCCATGCAGACACAGGAACAACACACCAACTCCTCACAGACAGTCACCCAGAGGAAACCCACGCAGACACAGGGAGAACACACCAACTCGTCACAGACAGGTCACCCAGAGGAAACCCACGCAGACACAGGGAGAACACACCACACTCCTCACAGACAGTCACCCGGAGGAAACCCACGCAGACACAGGGAGAACACACACCACACTCCTTACAGACAGACACCTGGAGGAAACCCACGCAGACACAGGGAGAAACACACCACACTCCTCACAGACAGTCACCTGGAGGAAACCCACACAGACACAGAGAGAACACACCACACTCCTCACAGACAGTCACCCAGAGGAAACCCACACAGACACAGGGAGAACACACCACACTCCTCACAGACAGTCACCTGGAGGAAACCCACACAGACACAGAGAGAACACACCACCAACTCCTCACAGACAGTCACCTGGAGGAAACCCACACAGACACAGAGAGAACACACCACACTCCTCACAGACAGTCACCTGGAGGAAACCCACACAGACACAGAAGGAGAACACACCACACTCCTCACAGACAGTCACCCAGAGGAAACCCACACAGACACAGGGAGAACACACCCAACTCCTCACTATCTATCTATCTGGAATAATGAATAAAACTTGTGATGTTCTCAAGGAAACATCTACAGTAGTAGAGTTCAACTTTGGCAATGACAGACAGTTGAAATATTGCAGTTTAATCCTCATAAAGAACACAATACTCAGAAGAAGAAGACATAAGGAAATCATTTCTGTTAAGTTTAAGCTTCAAAGTTGAATGGTTTGCGTCATTCCTCAAAGGTGTTGGTCTAAGTCTGAAGGCTTAAGCAGGCTGTGAAAGGAAGAAAACATCCAGATGTTTAAAATCCTCTTACTGTTCTGAAGTTTAGGCCAAATGATGAAGTCTGAGGACAGAGACTTCTTTGAGTCTCATCCCCATCGACCGTCCAACATAAACAGGCCTTGAGTGACTCATCTTTTGGAGTGGACATCACCAATCAAGTTGAAAACCTTCTCAGGAACATGAGGAACTTCTGCATGAGCAGAGAGGGAGAATGAATACGTGCTGTGTACACACCCATGCTAAAATATGGGTTTTATTTTTATTACCAACAAATACTGAATAGAATATTCCAGAAAATCTTTTCTAACACGGAATAATATCCAGTTGTGATTTTTCAGCAGGCTCCACCAAGAGGCCTAAAGATTCAGTGTTTATTTGCTCATTCTTTCATTGTGTCATGAACTATAATCATCATGATTACAATTCGTTCAAGGTTTCCTTTCTGGCTTAGTGTCTGATTAGCATTGAATCTCTAAAGCACTGTAGGCTGCATTTTTAAGACTGAAATATGCGAGATTATATTAATTAGCCTAATATTAAAGGGAAAGTCAAATGAATTGTTGTTGCTCGTGACAGGTGTGCTGAGTGAGGAAGGACAATTCAGGACATACAAACAACAAGCATTGTGCAGAAACAAATGTATGAACACTGAATATCACTATACAACAATTAAATAACATTATCATCATCATCATCTTTTCTGCTTAATCCATTTCAGGGTTGCGGTGATGAAAAAATAATGAAAATATTACTAAATATTATTATAATTAAATTGTGGGTGGCACAGTGACGCAGCCGGTAGTCACACAGCTCCAGGGACCTGGAGGTTGTGGGTTCGAGTCCCACTCCGGGTGACTGTCTGTGAGGAGTGTGGTGTGTTCTCCCTGTGTCTGTGTTGGTTTTTCTCCGGGTGACTATCTGTGAAGAGTGTGGTGTGTTCTCTCTGTGTCTGCGTGGGTTTCCTCCGGGTGACTGTGTCTGAGGAGTGTGGTGTGTTCTCCCCGTGTCTGTGTGGGTTTCCTCCGGGTGACTGTCTGTGAGGAGTGTGGTGTGTTCTCCCTGTGTCTCCGTGGGTTTCCTCCGGGTGACTGTCTGAGGAGTGTGGTGTGTTCTCCCCGTGTCTGTGTGGGTTTCCTCCGGGTGACTGTCTGTGAGGAGTGTGGTGTGTTCTCCCTGTGTCTCCGTGGGTTTCCTCCGGGTGCTCTGGTTTCCTCCCATGGTCCTCAAAATGTGTCCATAGTGTGAGTGTGTGTAGTGAATGTGTGAATGTGTGTCGGCCCTGTGAAGGATTGGCGCCCCCTCCAGGGTGTGTTCCTGCCTTGAGCCCAGTGAATCCAGATAGGCTCCGAACCCATCTGTGCCCCTGAATTGGACAAGCGCTTACAGATAATGAATGAATTAGATAGATAGATAGATAGAAACTATAAAATTACTTTAGAGCCTCTATCAATACACTCTAATAAACAAACTACCTCTTTGTTAAAAAGTGATTAACACTTGAGCAAAAATAAGGAAATACAAATCAAACTCCTCACGCTACAAGTGTTTCCTGCCGAAAACCCAGTCTCCCAGCATCCTTTGCTATTAGCAGTAAGTTACTGTACTTGGGAAATGCTCACACAGTGGCGATATTCTGTATTTAAATGAAAAAGTACTGTAGGGAGTTTCCCTGTAAGATTACCTCGGTTTGTTTACAGTGTGTATAATATCACCACGTACATTAAATATCTATGAAAACATACAGAGGATCTTATTAATAATAAGAATTCTTGTTATCATTCGCTGAGGTGTGTAATTCTATTCTTGTGCACTAGGTGGCACTGCAGTAAGGTGGTATCCCTGTGAAGAGGTCTAGCAGCAGTTTAAAGCCACCACTCTCTGCTCTGTGTCCACAGCCCTGTGTAAAAAGTAAATATATAATAATTACCTTAGGAACATATTAAACCTGTTACGACCATCCTGCCCTTGCCCTGAGGGTTCGAGGGTCAACTGGACACCTCTAACAGCTTAAATAACCAACAAAGGTCAAGGTATAGGGCTCAGTGATGGGGTTATATGACCCTGCTGCGTTGCAGTGTGTGTGCAAAACTAGTGTAGGTAAACAGGCAAGTAACAAAAACACACACACACACAATGTCACAAGTGTCTGACTGAAACTGTAAAACATTTAAGGATTTACATTAAAGGACACAGAGTATATTCACGTTTTTTAATGTATCATTAATATAATCTCTCTCTCTCTCTCTCTCTCTCTTCTCTCTTCCCCTCCAAAATAAACCGATCACACCCCCGCCACCACACACACACACACACACACACACACACACACACACACACACAAACATCAGCAGCAGGACTTCGCAGGAGGTCTTAACCAATCAGCTGGCCCACAGCTGCGCCAGGCGCGCGCAACTTCTCGACTCGGCTCGAGGGAAGCAAGCAGCAGTCTCGAGGACAACAAGAGGCACGAGAGAGAGAGAGAGGGAGAGAGAGAGAGAGAGAGAGATAGAGAGAGAGAGGGATGCTCCTGGTCCTGGTCGCGTGTGCGCGCTGCTGTCCCCCTCAGCGCAGTGGACTTTCCGCGCAGAGGGAGAGGATGAAGGCAGGTAAAGTGTGCGCGCTCGCGTGGCTCCATCACCTCGCTGAGAGGGTAGAAAGCTGGGGGTTAAAATGGACGGCGCGAGTGTAACAACCTCACGCGCCTGCTTTATTTTCCTTTACAGAGAAGTTTGTTCAGAAAACAACATCGCCACCACCAAGTATCCGTGCGTAAAGGCTACGGGGGAGGTGACCACGTGCTACAGGTAGGAACCGTATGCGCGGGAAAGTCACGTGAATATGCAAATAAATGCAAATGAGCTTGATATAAATATGTGGACTGATGTTTGTGATTGTTTTTGATGTGGTGTACGGAGATTTGTTATGGCACTGATTAGTTTAATAATTAATAAATGAAAGGTCATTCTTACAGTTCGTTCCAGTGCTGTGTGGATAACTGACGACATTAAACTGTGGCCACTGCAGTGACCAATACAAACTAACTCAGTAGCTACAGTGAAACTCATTTAGCCTGGATTACCTTCACCGGAGGTAGTATAAAATATGTAGCTTCACACTGGACAACACTGGTCCACAGTTATGACTCTCAGACTGAATAGGCTGAACCACTTGTGCTTGTGCCCTCCTGGTGTCAGTCCCACCCTGCATTTAAATGGAAGAGTTGTGTCAGGAGAAGGCACCCTCTGAAAAACCTGTGCCAAGTCTGTTGTGTGAAAGTCTGAAAGGTCCTGGTGGGTAAACCCCATGCAGGAGCTGCCAGACATGGAAAAGCATCAGCTATATCCACACATTGTGGAGAACAATCTGATAGAGTGTGT